>NW_017306997.1:658181-698692 GCF_000935625.1 Nanorana parkeri
AGCAACATTAGCGATAAACTGTTTAAAATTAACTCCATTACAAAAACTAGAGGCCACCACCTAAAATTGGTGGAAAAAAAATTCCAGCACAAGGGGCAAAGGGGGTTCTTCACAGTAAGATCAGTTAGGGTCTGGAACTCACTGCCACAGGCGGTGATTTCAGCAAATAATGTGGAATTGTTCAAGAAACTTTTGGACGATTTCTTAAGGGACCGTAATATACAGGGGTACAGGTACTCCTAGAATGAGATCCTAATAGGTTGGACTTGATGGACTAATGTCTTTATTCAACCTCAAATACTATGAGGCAGGGACAGTGTTGTCACCCTATAACATGAAAAACCTGAACTGCTGCAGATATAAAAATACTGAAAATTAGTTTTGAATTGACATTAACATGTTGAGATTCTAGTGGCTGGGTCTACATGCCCAAGAATATATGACAATAGGAGGGGTCCCAGCAGTACCCCAGCCTACACCTAGTTTAAATGCCCATATGTCCCACAGGGTCCTCCACATATCGTAGACCTGCCCCAATTCAGTATAAGCGGGTCTCCTTCAATGGTATTGATAGGCTCTACTCTGTGTAGAAGACATGTAACCTTAAAGTTAAAAAGAAAAGCTTTGTCCTTGTATAATTATCGTCCTCCAATCATAACCAATGAACGATCTATTTAGCAGAGGTGGGCAGACAATAACAAATAATAAATGACAGGCTGTCAAAATGACAGTGAAGGGGTTAAGATGAATATATATAAGAAGGAATACCAGTGTGATACCATGTAGCTAATAAATTATTTAACATTGAGTTCTATCATCAAAGTGTTTCCCATTTCTGATCATCTTGACACAGGTTTCTCAGGAAGGGAAGGTTAATTCCATCGGGGGAGCTTTCAGAATAAATTACGACTGAGTCAAGAAAAGTTCAGCTTGGTTAGAAAGGATGGAATTCTCACAGAATTCAAGAACAGTGGAATGTGCAGGTAGAGGCGGAGATGAGTTTTAGGTCATCTCTGTTTGTTCTGCATGGTAAAGATGAAATATGCTAAACTTCAACTGGGAGAAAGAGTCGTAGAACTTCAACTGAGTCAATCTAGAAACAATGACAGAAAGGATGGCATTTTAGGTGGAGCTTGGCAAGATGGAGTTACTCATCTGGTCCTAGTTTCCCAGGGTCACAACAGTGATATTCCTTCTAACCTATTTGATAAAAGCGCTCATTGAAATGTTCAGAGGCTAGCTCAATCAGAATGACCTCTAACTCTGCCCAAAACTGAATGCTCTGGAAGGAACTGTGCTTTATAGGCAGTAGCATACTTTGCCTCTTTTAAGTTCAGATGCAAGATTGCAAAATTAAAGCCATAAGAAACCTCATGTAACAAGGTACCTGGCCTTCAAACCACATTATTATACAATAAGGATAGTGAAGCATTGTACAACAATTTATTGAAGTCACTGCAATCTATGGACAACGTTTCTTAATAACACTGCACCTAAACATATTTGTTTTGAGGAAATAACAGTTTAAAGAAATAATGTTATGTTTCTCCTCATATCTGTCAGATTCAGTGCTGACAGCCCTAATCCTAATTTCTAAGCTCACATGTCTCAATTCTGGAAGAATGTGCAAAAAGAAATGTGCTTGGAGTAGAGGTAGAGGGACTCACGGGAAATGTGGTGACTTGTCATCCCTGTGCATGCTTTTTGCTCATCGCTTCCAGCTATTCATGAACTAGCATGCTCATCTAAAGTAAAGCTGGAGGTGCTTGCAAGTAGAGAGCCCTGTGTCTTGGAGTGTATCTGAACACAAGAAAAAAAATTGAACATATTGCAGATTGGCCCTTAGATGTCTTGTCTTGTCCTAGTTAGGGATGCACCGATACCGTTTTTTTTGGTATCGAGTTTGAGTACTGATATTTTTTTTCTGTACCCGCCGATACCGAATACTGATACCAGAAGTCCCATTAAGGAAGCCGGTCAACATGTAATGACTCACCTCCTGGCTTGCTGATTAGCCCAGGAGCTGTCTCCAGTTGTCCCTTGTCACCAGGTGACGAGGAAGCATAGAGTCGGCTTTCTAGACAATCGGGAAGCCAGGGGCGGGTAATAACTTGCCGCCTGGCTTCCTGATTTGCCAGCTTCCCAACCAATCAGGAAGCCGGGCGGTGAGTCACTACAGGGTGCCCAGCTTCCTGATTGGCTAGGAAGCCGCCTCCATTCTCCCTCGTCCCCAGGTGATAAGGGAGCAGGGAGCCGGCTTTCTGGCCAATCAGGAATCCGGGGGGGTGGGGGGGAGGGCGGATAATGAGTACTCAATACTTATTCACTGTACAGGTACTCTTAAAAACTAGACCACACAGGGACTCATATACACACATGCATGCACAACACACACACAGACACACAAAGGTTGAACTTGATGGACCTGTGTCTTTATTCAACCTCAAAATACTATGTAACTACTGTATCAATGGAGAAACAGCTTTGTCACCCTAGGACAGGACCATAACAGGGTCCAGATAGCTGGGAACAATGTAACTGATAGGAGTGCAGCACAGACACAAAGCAATAGTTTTGCTGAACAGTCCAGTGTGAGACAGACTACCTGAATATAAATGGTCTGACATGCACTGGACTGTTAAAACAAACTACTATGGTTGCTTTTATTCCAGAGTCTAGCTTCTTTGCTTCTTTCTACTTTAAAAAAGATCATTGTTAGAGTTGACATACCCTTTAAGACAGGGCAGGACAAATCACAGGACCCAGGTAGCCAATGCTCCTTCAAAACTACAGCTGGAGCCTAACTTTTGAGGTTTTTTCTAGTTGTTGTCAATGGAGCTGGCTACTAAAAAATCCTGCTGGCTCTTGGATTGGACAGATTAGCTCCTGATTCCATAGTAATTTGTCCACCCCTGATTTAAGAACATTGTATCAGTAAAAGGCAATGTGAACTTGCACAATTTTGATGACCAATGTGGAGTTCTCAAAGAACAGCAAGAGAATTAGTCAATTTGCTTGAATTTCCGGGATGTAGTAACAAAGGAGCTATGGTGTTCCTTTAACAATTTTTAACATAGGGATGCACTCCATATTTTGGAAACAAATACTTGTTCTTTTTGATGCTGTCGAGCTGTACATGTTGCTGCACAATTTCTGTCCTAGAAAGCCTGACAGTGACATCAACTGCACCCAGGTGGACTCAGAGCTACACCCTCCTAACAGTGAATCATATGAGAACTCTCAGCCAGCCTGCTCTGCTTGTCAAGGAAATAGAAGAAAATACATCTTGCATAAAAACTTTATGGACAATAATATCTGGCAGCTGTGCCGGATTTGTCATTTTACAAAAATTCATGGAAGAGCAGAAAATGAACTCTGCAACGTTTTTTAATTCCCCTCCCTGTGATTAGTTTATTGTGAGCGCTGGGCGTAGAGTCAGCTTATACAACAAGCCAGGGAACATGACTTGTTGTTGTCTTCTAATGAAATGGGAACCTTCAATGTTTAACGTTTTGGTGGAAGTAATATCTCTGTTTTTATTACTGCACTGTAATGCCTCTCGAGCCAAAAACAACATTCACAAGTGGACATCATTTTTTCAGTTTAATTGAAAACATTTACTAACAATGTGCAGTGACTGAGGCCTTCTAGATCTAGCCCCGGGAGTTCTCCAACTGTGTTTTCACATTCAGAAAAAAGAGTTCAAAACGAGAGCCCTCGTCAGCTATGTTACTGGCGCTGGAGCGAGTAATTGTAATGTCACCATGTTTCAGCATTCTTTGTGACCCCAGGCAGGTTATCAGCATAGACCTTAGTAACTGTGAACTGCAATCTTTATTCATGAGCTGAAGTGTTTCTTAAAGGGTCAATCCCCCCAAAAATATATTTTAAATAAAGGTGGGTCCTGATTGACCGAGTCAGCTCCTGGCTTCTAAATTGGCTTGAATACTGCAACTGTGAGATATTCTTGTTATAATTCCCAACTGTTTCTGTCCATCTAGGAGTTTTAGGCGTTGACGCCCACTCTTATGTGTTCCAGCACCTCTTGTTTTGTTCTTCACAATAAAAAAAAAAAGTTTAATTGGAAGACTGTGAATGCCCTCATTTTTGCTAACATATTCGTGCACACCAAGAAACTCAAAAGCAGAGATCCCACCATCAAAGCTCCCAAGATATAGGTAACTGCTAGGTAGCTGAAATGCATCTTTTGGCAAATAAAGAAAATTTTAAATGCAATACATCTCTGCAATACATGCACCTTTCGACCTTGTTTTGCCTCCCCTATCACTCAGTTTTGTCACCAGCATTGAAAAAAAGAATTGGAGTCACCCCAGCTGGGGAAACTTCCTCTCCCATGTAACACGTGCCAGTGTTTGGACAATTTCACTGAGTGTGTCAAATGCTCCTCCATACCCAAAACCACTAGTATATTCTTCTCTCCTGGCAGCTCAACAGAGCAGTGGGGGAGCAAAGGAAAGGTGGGTATCTGCTACTGTTGCTTTTCCCTGGGTAGGTTTGCTTTAAGGACCCATTCACACCAGTGACAAGTGGCATTTCATTTAGTTCTACGGGCACAATGGGGTGCGAGGCGGTTGTACAGCGTTGCATTCTTCTGCGTTGAAAAAAGTAAGGCATGCCTTACTATTTTTTCAGCGCACACCACCACGTTCCTACCACATGTTCCTATCCATGTTCCTACCGTGAATGGGCACCATCCGTGAGAAGGCAAAATGCCTTGTTTTGCGTTGGGGCTGCTCAGGAAACAAAGGCCAGCTCACCTCCAACGCAGATTGTGTGAATGGACCCTGGAGCCTTTTTTCCTGAGCCAGTTCCACTCATATTAGCCAAATGTTCCTTGTAGCAGTGATAAGGCCTGGAAAACAGTTGCTTACACCTATCCACCATCTAACACACATCCATTAGTCTCTGAAAGGTAATGAAAGAAAATGTTCTATTTTTTTTTCCAACACATCTGAGTATGATTTTTCATGTATTTCTTGGAGAATAATGGCCCTTGTTCCATGTGGTGGGACAGTGTTGCTCCACACTGCTTAAAACTGTACTCCCATTCATTTAAATAAAGCTGATCCCTCTCCGAACACCACCGAGTCGTTCACTCTGAATAGAGTCTATTGTGTTGGCAGTTCTAATGATTCATTGTGCACACAGTATGGGTTCTGAGCCCGCTGAAGGTAGTACAGAGGTACAGTGGATTTGATTCCAAGTCTACTTTAGATATAATTACAGAATATCATACAGAAATTGTACCCTGCTGACTATTTACTTAAATGTAACTTGAAAGCAGGTAATGTAACAGGCACCTTCAGTATTTTAATGAAATCAGCATTTAAACTGATCCACTAGCTTTTCTCAAGAAAACTAAGCAAGTGAAATCCATCATCTTTTACACAAACAAATCAGGTCAGTTGCAAATGCATGATAGTGTAGACAAATCTATCCGTACTCCACCTCTTCCTGCTATTTCTCCTAACTATTGGCTACAGAGTGACATGGGCATCCTTGCTGGCTAGTAGGAAGGAGAAGAGGAGGACTACAAAGAGACCAAGAGAGATCAACAGAATAGTAAATGGTTAGTCCATATCCACCTATTAGCACCCTTGTATATTAATGATAAAATTATAAGTCTGTGCTCAGTAGCTATGTCCATCAGTGGGATATAGTGGGTGTAGGTCAGAGGTGCTGCATCCCAAATAGGTTAAATTCCCCAATGAGATATAGGGTCTATCGTTTAAAACAGTGGTCTTCAACCTGTGGCCTGCGGGCCAGATGTGGCCCTTTGCTTCCATTTAACTGGTCCTTGGGGACCTTTTCTTCCCATTGACACCAACAATGTGGTGCAATTCCTCTCCCAACACAAGCAATCAGGCAAAATTTCTCACACTGACACCAGCAATGGGGCACAATTCCTCCCACTGACACCATTAATAGGACACTATTCATACTACTGATTCCAACAACGAAGCACTATTTCTCCCTCCACTATCCACGGCCACTGCCTGACCCCCATAGCATCTTAAGGACAGTAAAATTGCCCTTTGTTTAGAAAACGTGGGGAGCCCTGGTTTACAAAGTTGTTTCTCAGGAACCTCTAATGGGCACTTCCAGTTGAAATGCTCAATCTAGGCCACAATTTGGAAAAATTCTCCAATTGAGCTCACTTTCCAGTTCAGCTATGTTGTCCTAGATTGTTCATTTCTCCTGCCTTCTCCGAACCCTTCACCCTTTAGTAAATAGACCTGTAAGTGTACCTACAGCCAAAACATTTTTGCTCTTTACCTTCAGGGGTTCTGAAGGCCCCCTTACCAGGGCCCTAAAAAGATTGGTAAAAGGAATATGTTCAGACTCCTGGCTATAACCTGCTGCATTCCCTTGAATTAACAACTCTCTGGATTACTTTAATTTATAAAAATGGTTTGTATGGCAAATTATATGTATACCAATTTTTAACACCTTTGTTCAAACCTCACTTTTTTCTATCCCAATTCCAACAAGATAAAAACCACACCTTGATTCAGTTAAACCACACTAAGCTGAGGATATACTATATTGTATAATCTGTGTATGTATACAAATGCATTCCTATTTCCCGCATGATTGCAATTTATAACGTTGGATTGTCAAGGCAGGGAGTTAAGAGGTAGGCAAGAGAAAGCAATAGGATTATTCTGAAAGACATAAATGCTTATTTATGTTTTTCACTATTAGTATTTTTTTTTCAATTCGTTCACAGTCTGAGGCCTGTGTAATGGAAACCACATGTCTGCCCAGAAAGAAATAATTATAAAACAAGAATGGTAGGCATTGCCAGGAAAATGGGTATTGTCAGAGCAATTATATTTTATTTACGGCTTTCCCGTTTCTGGATCACAATGTTCCTGTTTTTATGCTGATGTACAAGCAGAGGAAGAAGAATGTAACACAGGCGAAGTTGTAGACACTGAAATCAGGGGATTTTTTTCTATAAAATGAAGCAAAAGTATGGATTGGTAATGTACGTAAACTGAATTGTCTTAAAGGGCCAGCCCACAAAACGTAGATATTTCAGCACAACTCCTAAATGTCCTTTCTAATAACTCTGATTTCATTGTTTTTAAATTAAATTATATGGTTTATGTATTAAAAAAAAGCAAGATAAGACACTGACATTGAGCAGCACATTGATTTAAATTATGTACCCTCCCCTTCTGAAAGCAAATTCCTTAAAGCAGAACTATGAGGTGAGTGCTTTTCACTCACCTCATAGTTCTAGCCGACCTGTGACAATGAGACTGTCACAGGTCGGCTCAGTAGATCGGGAAGTGAGCGAGCACATACCGGCGTTCGCTCACTTCTCGATCCTGTCACGGCTCTCTGCCGTGACAGGGGAGGGGCTGAATTCCCCCCCTCCCCGCTCCGATCCGCCAGCGCTGACTGGCGGAACGGACGGGGGAGGGGGCGGGTACAGCTGGCTCTGCCTCTAGATAGGCAGAGCCAGCTGTCACTCACGCAGCTGGGTGGATCTCAACATCGATGTCGGGATCCGCTCCGGCGTCTCAGTATATCGCGAACTGTAGCTCGCGGTATACTGAGCTTAGGGTGACGGGAGGATGCTAGTTTGTGTCCTCACGTTACCTTTAGGAGAACTATGGGGAAAAGCCCTGACCCCATAGTTCTCCTTTAAGTTAGAATGACAGCACTGTGCAAAGCAAAAGTGTCTCAAAAAATGGATAGTGATAGGTTCTCTTGAAAGACTACCTAGCCACCCATTAATACTTTTGCTGTGCTCCCTCATTCCCTTACTCTGTCTGAGTCTTTGAAAAAACAGAGAGGGGAATTTATCAAAACTGGAGCAGACAAAATCTGGAGCAGCTGTGCATGGCAACCAATCAGCTTCTCTCTTTCATTTTTAAATCTTATCTGAACAGACTGAAGAGAGAAGCTGATTGGTTGCCAAAGGCCATTGCTCCAGATTCTTCTGCTCCAGTTATGATATATTCCCTCCACTATGATTACAAGACATGATGTTCTTACCACCCGGACAGGCCTTAGCAGCCAATTGCCAGGACCCAATGGCATGTGGGAGAGGGGAGGGCAAGTCAACCCTATGTAAGTGCCGACTGTGTCCAATATACGGTTTACACAGGGTTCAGACCCATGACTCTAGAAATGGTGGGAGCTTTCAAGATAACCTGTTATTTTTCCAATTTCATTCTTTCATAGGCTAAGTTCAAACTGCCAATGCTTGTGACTTGTTTGTTTCCTGCAGAGCGTCCATCACCATTTCAAAATGTGTAATTTAACCTAGGATGTCCAAACTTCTGCATACAAGAACAATGGGCAATGTAGCACTCCAAGATCTCTGAGCTAATATTGTCTACACTCCATGTGAGGCTCAGGAGAAAAGTGTTCCTGGAATTTTTTTAAAATATATTGATAGCTATCTGATTGACTAAAAAGTTATATTCTAATGCAGTAGCAGAGGGTAACTGAATGGAGCCATATTTGCGTTTGCCTTCCTATCACAAGAAACATAATAAGCCACAGATGAGAAAAAAAAGTGTTAAATAGCCAAGTGCTCTCCTTTCACATCAGTGACATGGTATTGGCTCTTCTAGCTCTAATCCCTACATGCTATTTGTGGCTCGGGTGTTAGTGTTTTGCCAACTGAACATTCTATAAACAGCCAGCTTGAAGAAAAAAAAAAATAAATCTGCCATCCGCCTGACATATACCTCTGTTTTCCGCTCATTGTCAGCCCCTGATTGATGGTGTTGTTCATTAATATGGGGCGATTGTCAGCTTTTCCTGAATAAATATAAAAAGTAACAAAGAAAGACCCCACCCTTTCAGGCCTCAGTGTATTATTTCCTATCCCCCCACCTCTGCTCCAAGCAGCTGCCAGGGTCGAAACTTCTTGTCAAGCAGAAAATCATGTCCTTTGCTTCTTAAAGGCAGGGAATTAGATTTCCTAAGTACATGGGGGTTTATGTAAAGGGAGCAGGTGGAGGGGACAATGAACCTGCTCTATCGTATCATACGCCTTTAGCAAAATGAATTTATTTCATAGTACGTGTCGGGGGCTGGCCGGGTCTATAGAGCCAGGCTTACCAACTGTCCACACGAGACATTCGCAGATACAAAACAGCCAGTCCACCAAAGAGAAGGGGGGCTGGAGGATGAAGTCCAAGTTCACTGCTAGTCACTGCAGCTTCTGTGACTTTAGTTATAATAGATATTGAACATTTTTTGGTAAATATATGAGCAGTCTAAAAAGGGAATGTGAAATGGTTTTGTATATTTTTATTGTTATGGTCATGACAACAAATATAAACATTTAAAAAAAACATAAATTTTTTTAGTTGGATAAGTATAAAATATTGCTTGGTTCTATTCAGCCAACAGGTGGAAGTTTTTCACATGATTTTCTTACCACCTGTTGTAAAAAGTCTGTTGTGTATAGAACACAATAGCTCAAGGTGAAATCTAAACACAAAGATACAGTAATGTGGCAAAAAAGACAAGCTCGTTCCCCAAACACAAGCTGGGATGGGTTCCCAGGCTGTAATCCATGTAATACAATACAATGTAATGTAATACATTTAAAGGCTTCATTTTCCATATTTTTTGGACTAAAGCTTTAAAGGGGAACTCCAAGATTTAAAAATTAACCCTTACACTGTTAATTTGTCTCTATGGATCTGAATAAAGAAGAAATACTCACCCAACCCTCGATCCCACCTGGATGCTAGAATGGTTCCCGCTTCCTCTCTCCCCCCTCTGCTCTGGCAGTCTATGGAACCATGATTCGTGTCTAATACAGTGTATTAGACATGAGGTACACATCACAGCTGGAGAGGAGAGGGAGAGAGGCGAGCGGTCACTGCTGCAGGAACCAGGATAAGGTGAGTGTATCTTCTTTATTCGGGTTCCTAGAGAAAAACAAGCAGTTAAGCCTTGCTGTAGAGGGGTAGCCCCACTGCAAGCATTAACTTTTAAAAATCCTGGAGTTCCTCTTTAACATATTTAGTGCCATATTGGACCATGTGTGTTAAGCCTACAAGAACTGTGATCCCTTCTTATATTTAGGAACCTTTATTATATTTTAAGCATTATGGTCAACCTATTTTATTCTTTTATTTTTCTGTGGCTCCTCGATTCTCGATTACCTGTACACAAAGAATAAAAAGGAAATGTTCTTTTTGGCATAAATTTTCTTAAAATGCTGAGACAATTATTTACCTTGAGCTAAGTTGTTAGACTAAACAATTTGCAACAAAGTAAATGTTCTCGTAATGACTATAATTTTTTTGTCTTTTGTCACTGTCAGCTGCAAATTGCAGCAAAACATATCGTAGGAGCTTCTGGAGCCAGAACCTCTCTCTGAAGATTACGCTAAAGACGTTTGGATCTTTATTTAAATTGTGTTTTACTGAATGGAGGACTAGTATGGTCAGACTTTAGTTCCCTTAAAGCTGTGCCTGGCTACATTATCCACTGCTTATCTGTGGCAAACTAAGGCTGTACAGAAGCAAAAGGTAAGCCATGTCATCCCAAGTATGGCTAAATAGCTAGACCCTTGTATAGCCAATGTTAGACCTGTTGACTGCTAAGGTAGAAATATACTTTAAGCCACATATCTGGCTTCTAAATTCAACAAAGTTCATTGAAGGCTAACACAAATCACTGCAAAACTTACCAAAAAAAAACATATTTCTTATTTTTTAATTTTCTTTAGCAAACTTGTGTTTTGTCAATGCTTTGCCTATGAAGGCCAAAGCAGCTGGTTCACTTTAATCGTGACCCCACCAGTTGCTTATGCCTCCCCTCCCACCACTAATACCCTGTTTTGCTGGTGATGGTGAAAAAAGCTACCCAGTACTTCAAGGAATAGGAATGTTGTGACTCTCCGGTCTCCTACATAACAGTGCTGATGCTTAGTGATTGGTATGATATCACATAGGGACAGGGAGAGACTCCTCAGCAATGTATAATCTACAGGCATCAACATGGAGCTTCCTTCTTTCTTGCTGCTAAACAGAGTGGCAGGAGAGCAAAGAAGGTAAATATGAGCAGCAGGTAGGGCCTATGATAATGTGAGCCTATTGCTTTGCTTTGCATGGGCAAAACAAAAGTTCACGTCAAGTTTAAGCATCAAAATTGTTTGCATTGGTTTAAAACTCACTTTCCAACACCTGTACTATTTTTCAGTTATTGGGCATGTCCACTGTTCAAGATGTCAAAGTCTGCAATGGCTGGTGTTGAAAACACAAACAGAAACCTGATGCAGGCATGATTTTAGGTTATTCTTGGCCGCACTCTGGATAATTACATTTTCCACCAAAAGTGCATTTAATAAAATGTTTGTAGCTATTCTTATGAATATATCTGGATTTGGGTTTTGCCCAGAGTTTCCCCGTAATCCCATCAAGTCTACTACCTTTAAAGAAAGAGAAGCCGGGATGAGATGCGGTGCAGGCGCCACAGTTGCAAGGAGAAGGAATTACTTCCCTAGAGTGGGACTATAGAGGCTCTAAGACGATTTTCTTATCAGGAAAATGAATGACTTCCTCACAAAGAAAGACAGCCAGTGCAAAGAAGGCAAAGTGTCTACAAAAAGAGAAAGGAGAACCAGAGGAGAGAGACAGATTTATAAAGACGAATGATAAATAGATGGATCCTGGAAATGAATACATTACTATCACAGGTAGCTGGGAAGACAGACACCAGCAGATGAAAAGAGGAATTAGTGATTGCACTGCCCAAGTCTATCTTACACAGTCAGATGAAAAACTGATTGAAAATTAAGTTGCACAAGAAAAAAAATCTAAAATCTTCAGTTCATAGACCCCACTGGACCATAAATCTCTGGCAGGCAATGGCAGATAGACAGAGCGTGAATAATGATGGCTAATTGTTTGCTGTACAAATAATGTCAAAGGAGAAACTATATTTCTCATCTGGCTGACTTGCTTGTGTGTCCCGAGGGAGGACTGGAATCAGTTCACTGATTACAGCACTAAATTTGGGGTCACCTACCGTTAGCGCCTGGCTTTTAATAATGGCAGCTCTAATTTATAGGCAGCAAGACACAAAATATAGTACTTGGTTCCAGTGACATGTTATGCACACCTCACCTCAGCAACACAATGACCCTTACGGACAAAGGGGCTCAAAAGTGTTTAGTGCAACTCTCTGGATTAAACTAAATTCATATAGAACACTTAGAACTTTATGTATCAGCATATTCTTTAGTTTTTTTTTCCAAACAGCTACCAATTAGTTTTAGACTTTCAGGGTTTGAATCTGATTGGCTAAGAGACAGTAGGAGGGGCAAGAGATGAGCACATTCCTTTCTCAGAATGACAGGCCAGAAGGACAGGTTCCACAAGGAAGGTTTGCCCACATAAATGAACTTGAGCTCTCCATAATCCTGACAACACACTTGGGGCACTTCTTATCCTTCACTGTTATCCATAGCAGAGACCCCCTCTAATTGTTGAGGTAGCTTATTATAACCCACTACTGGGCCAGTAACATCCCTGTTCCCAAAAATGATTCTTGAAGCGTCACTTGTTTTTCTTTGGTTTGTTTCTCGCTATTCTTATTCCAGTTCTTTATAAGATAAAATTGATAAATCAACCCTTTGATGTAAATCTAAAGGCGAAATTCTTTTTTCTATCAGCTCTTTGATGTGAATCTAAAGGCAAATTTTTTTTCTATGTACCGAAAGGGCGGTGTCTACAATTACCTGTGTTACTCTTAAAATTGATACCTGTGTCCCTGTGGTCAGAGTTGAATGTGTGGGCCTTCTGTCAATACCCTTGTTAATACCCTTGCTCTAGGATATAAGGCACTTTGGGGGAACAGGGAAGGAATTAAAGACTAACATTTGTAGGCTCTATTGTTGCCTTATAAAGTTTTGGGGCAGGCCAGGATTACATACAGGAATCAAGTCACTAAGAGAATGGCTAATGGCAACTGCGAAAAAGCTGCAAACTTGATAAAGTAAAAAAGGCAATTTCTTCCATCTCCTTGAGTTTTGTAATATTTTACCATGTCAAGTTACTCATAAAGATTCTGGGTCAGTTCCCCAATTTGTGGAGTAGGCATCACTTGACCTGACAGTGGAACTGAAAGGGCAGAGAGTAGAAGAGGCAATTCAAGACTAGAGGATATGAAGTAAGTGAAAGGAGAGAATGGAGGAAGTGTAGAGGACTCTTAATACAGTCATACATACACACAATAGGGCCAATTTCCTTAGAAACCAGTTAACCAACTAGTACATGCTTTGGATTGTGAGGAACATCAGATAGATAGAGGGTCTACAAACAAGTGCCACCCAAATATTAGTATTGGTAGAGACTGAACCAAGAGATGCATGGAAAGAGTACTTACATTTCAAATTAATGTATTCATTCCAAACTGGCCACACAGAGACAGAATTTGTTTAGATCGTATCTGTTAGATTAGCACAACAAACTACCAACTTTGAAGTGCATTGTTTAGGGAAAATATCACACACCACATGTTGATATATATCAAAGTGTGCCTAAAGGGAAAACCTTTTCTTTTCCCCTGTTTCACCCCTCTTTTTGCCCTAGGTACCAATGCCCTCAGACAGGAAGTTGGGGAAAATCGAACATTTTAGAGCTGTCTTCAGACAAAAGCAAGGTGTTAGGCGAAAACATTCAGTTGGGACAAATGATTTGGTGTCAATTATGTAAGATGAGATTTCCCACGCTTTAGGAAATTTTCTCTTATTTCCTGTTGTGTTTCTAGGACAGAAAGTGAAGAAAAATGTCCCCATTGGAAAACAGAGAGCACATATTACATATAACAGTGGTTTTAACCCTTTCTTGCTCTATCCAAAACGAAATGAAAAAAAAAGGTTTTGCCTTTACATACACATTAAGTAGATTGTGAAACCAATCAGGTTGTAACGTTTGTAAGCAGTTTATTTTAAACTATCTGATACAGTCCTGGAAAGTCAGAGCACAAGGGTTGTCACTTGTTTGCTAATGAATGCTATGGAAAAAGCTAAACAAACCCAGGGACATGGAGGGACACGAGACTAGGTTTGATATCCCATTTTAAAGAGTTGGACTGTGAAGTGTTTTGAATACCAGCGCACAGAGCAGGAAGCCGGGAACGGCAGGGAGAACTGGCTCGATGCCACAGGTTGAAGATTCAATCTGCCTGTAATAGGAGGTGATTATTGAAGACTAGTGGGAAGATGATGAATGTTTCCTATTAAAATGACAGCTCGGACTGAGGTATAACTGCTAGCCAGCTAGGCAGTCTGTCAGCCAGAGGCCTAACACTTCTGTCTACTTAAACACCAACCTCTCGGTGGTGACAAGGCCCAGTTTAATGCTTGACTTGCAACTCCCAATATATCAGACTGAGAAAACTCAAGTATAAACTTTGCACATGTCTCTGTGACTACACCAATATTAAAAGGAAGCCACATCCATTTTCCTTTAGGCTCCAGCCATCCATTGGCTGCATGACACTACTTTTCTACCAAGTTAAGATGTTTTTGTGGCATTGTCGTTCGTGGAAAGAATTAAAGTGTACCTGTCTAAGCTGGGACTACAAAGGGGAAAGTTACAAGTGTAACTGACCAGTCTTTATGAACTGGCATTGTGCTCACATTATATTTTGAAAGCAAAATAAAAATAATTTCTGCCCACATAACGTTCCTCCTATAATTGTTGCTGTTTCAGGGCTGTAGATGTACATTTTGTTTCTGTGTGCTGCCTTTTGTGTTCAAGCTCAGTGTTTAGTCATCATGCTTTAGAGCAAACAATATGTTCAGTTTATGTTCAGATTATGTACATACTTTACTGTGCATGATCTGGGCACAGGTTTACTTTAAGTCCATGAGACATACACTGTACTACATTTGAAAAGGAGTAGGCCAATAGAGAACCCTGGTATTGTTGAGGTATTGACCAACAGAACACTTGTATACAATACCACAGTGCATTGTGGGTAAGCCCCAATGATTTCCTGAGATAAGGAAAAGATGTGGATCCCTGGAGTAGACAGGTGTGAGTGATAAGAAGTACTCAGTGGGATAGCAATTGCCCTTACTACAATTAAGCACACACAGGCCTTATTAAACACACCATCTCTAATTCAAACAATGCTGTGCTAGCATCTTCTGGCTTTGTGCGCTTGCTGTGGAGAGTGTTTTTTTCTCTCACCGTTACTGCTGACAAGATGCTTTCCAACCCAACGACGGGGGAGGAATTAAACATTTACGTGAAAAAATAAAAGGTCTTTCCTTGCCTTGCAAGCACGCTGAATCATTTTCATGGGGACCAAAGGCATTTTACCGCTAATAAACAACATGGAACGTATTATGTGGAATTTAAAGGAGAAGTCCCAACGAAATGCAAGATTCAGTAATAATAGCTCAAGGGCCTAGTTATTTAATTTTAAGTTAAAGGCACATTGTTGCTATAGAAAAGTTACCCAGCAAAGATTTATCTATCAAAAAAGAATGCCAATACTTATTTTTTTTGCTGCCTGTGTTGCCAAACTCTGATCCGATCCTAAGAAATCTTCCCCTGAAGTCTATTGGGAAACCACCATTTCCATGAGTGTATATCTCTTATGTCAACCCTGCTGCACTTAGTGGTTTCTCCTGCCAACCCCTGCGTCAATACCAGGTACTATCATGGAGATCATCAGGAGGAACCAATGAGAGCTGTGGGGGGACCAGAGAGATAGACACTCCCGGATGGTTGATTTCCCATCAGACTTTAGGGGACTATATTTCAGAATTGGAGCAGTGTTCACCAGCATGGGCAGTATCTGCAATGTATCTTTGCTGGATACATTTTGTATAGTCAATTTAGGGAAACTTGGACATGAGTTTTATGTAACCATAAAGAGGTCTGATGAACACCAAACAGAGCGGGGAGAATGGGAAGTTGTACTGAACACAGTGCCACCTGCATTTCTCCAATATTCACAAGACAGTGACAAAAAACAGTTAAGTATAAATCTCATGTCTGCAGTGGGCAGCCAGAAAAATTGACACATTTAATAAGCCTTCCAACCAGCTGGAAGCACCTTTGATAGAACACAGCTACAAAGGAATGCAGCAGTATCATAAACAGCCCAAGGTCTGCAAAAGACTCCTAATGGCCCTGTTCCTAAATAATTGTAAACCGTCTAGTGAGGAATAGACATCTGTGGGACTGGGGGTAGTGACCTATACTGATATACAGATGAACTGCAGAGTTAAGTTTCATACAATCTCCATAATTCTTACTCTGATGGAGTTTCCTTTGCAAAAAGTGGTTACACTGATGTATGTAAAGATGCAATTAGTTAGACAACAAGCACGCCTATATTACAAGGTTCAGGAGGTTAATATAGGACATTAGATCTCCTAAGTAATATATGCATAAGATCCATGTCAACTTTGATCTCTAATTTATCATAATTTCTGTTCAATAATATGTAGCAGTTTAAAAAAGAAAAAGAATAGATTAATTACTGTGTGTGCGGTCTCAATGTGTTACAGTAATAAATCACCATGGGTTCAATTGGGTTTTAAGGCCATGACACCATATCAGATTTTACAAGCAGATGGTGATGCATGTCAAATTTATAACTGCAAAAAAACCTGGAACATAGGGGCTGTTACTAAACAGAAGGGTGCTAAACAGACAGGATTTCTGGTTACCCTTAGAATCCTCTCTATCATAGTGGTTGTAGGTCACATAATGATATTGCTATGGCGCTTTGTCTGTTGCAGTTATGCTCCTGGCTATACCAAGGCCAGGTAGAATTGTGCAGCTCGGATAGCGGTGTTATATAAATAAACTATAACAATAATTGCAAAATGAGCATAAAGGCATTTTATATAATGAGCTTAAAAAATTCTTGCAACATAGCTCAGTGAATTACAACGCCCTGAAAATTGCAAGTGGCACGACACGTCAATTAACACGCCGTTTCGCAATGAGGCAGAAAGACATCAGGTAAGGACGTTAGGTACATGGCGCTCATCTCGTCCATCAGTATGTAATGTCCATGTTCATTTTCCTGAAATAACAACCTCTCAACCTCCTGCTTGGCTTGATCCATTACAAGGTTTAAACATGAAAGCCCCAAAGAGAATTAAATTAGTGAGGAAGCGCGCAGGGAGCTGGATTTGCATCTATCCCACTTAGGAGAAGAGATTAGCTGACCCCTGTGCGAGCCAGCGGGTGGAAGACAGGGCAGATTCACCATCAAACACAGACAAACCATGTTAGGGAGCCAATCAAAAAGGAGAGGTTAACTGCAAACGAAAGAGGTATTTAATCCAAGCAGGGTGCGAGCTCATTTCCCATCTTCCCATATTCTGAATGAACACTTGTACTCATACTATATATATATTTTTACTTATAAAACTATTAACAAATTCATCTCCATGTTACGTGGTTATAAATTCCCCTGTAAATATAACTACACTTATTTTAGGGGTATATTTATAAATCAGTGAATGTGACATTCATTAAACATTCACTACAGGTGAATACTCCTGGTGCATGTGTTTTAAATGGTCGAGATTGATTCTCCGATAGTAAATGTCTGGTGCATATCATATTCACTGATTTATGAATATGACCCTATCTACAGTTAAATTTAGTTTTTCCTTTAAAATAGGAATGGTTAAAACCCCAGTTTTTTTTTTTTGTGCCATCTATGTTCCATTGGACGGGGGATCACTTCCTGTCCTCTAGATACTACAAGCAATTGCCTTTTAAGGTCGGTGCACACCTATCAATATGATCGTACAGTTGATCATTCAATGGGACTAAGCCCTCATTCACACCTCTGCGATGCGACAGCTATGCAAGGTGCTGCAGGGTGCCTTGTAGTGTGCTGTTGTAGGGCAGCCCTGTCCAGCTATCCCTACTATAACTGAGCCCCTTTCCAGTTTTTATCTTGTTCCTGCATTTCAGTGGGCAGACAGCTCTTCTACATCAGGGTCTCTTCTGCTTTCATGTTTCAAGAGTTTAGCAGCAGAAAAAGCACTCTAATCATGATCTTATCTCTGAAACACTAGCAGTGTATCAGTACTGCTAATCCATGAGTCACTGTCATAACTTTAGAAAGGCCCGTGCCAAAGAAAAGCAGTGGATAGCCTCAAGTTTCAGTTAACAGTAAGAAGTAAAATGTTATTTCATATCTGCGTACAGCCTCATCTGGAAAAAATATATATCACAGATATGATAAATGAGCAGTTCACCCTTCCAGTGCTGGGGCAACCCCACTGCAAGGGTAGTTGTGTGGTTTCAAAGGTGATAGGCTTTTAAAGCCTGGAGTAGGGGAAGGTTAATACCACTATAATTCTTTCTTTTTGCCCATTAGGTAGATTTCCTTTAACTTCCTGTCTTGCTGGCTCAATGGGAAGCGGTAGTATATCCCCTCTTAGACAGTTGTCACTGGAACAAGTGTCCTCATTAGAAGTTCTCCTCTCTATTACTGTTCCGGTGGCGGCTCTAAATTGTGTATTTACCCTCATTTCACTCCCAGTAACAATGGTAATCAGAACAATCAGAGTGAGTAAATCTCCCTAACGGGGAAACCTGCTCCCATGATGCAAAATGAGAGCCTCTTGTTCTATGTAAGCTGTGCCATCAATTCAGTAAAGGGCTAGCACAAAAAGGTCGGATATAAGACACTGGTCTGCGTATCAGCTCATCTGTTTAAAAGGAAATAAGTATTTATTAATTATATTTGGTGCTTTCTATGGTGATAGATTTAAAGAGAAAAAAACACCCTTCCTCATTGCATTGGAGTTTCGGAAAATTGCAGTTCACTTGTTTATTGTTTGCAGATGACAGCGTATTCCCAACCTTGCACTTAAAGGGTTAGTCCATGTCATCTTAGAGTTCCAGAGATTCTCACGTCTCCCGGCTCATTTAAACGATGCAGCAGATGTAGAGACGATGCAGTAGAACGGAAGCCTGGGGTTGAGACTCACTGCTGTGACAGGCTCCCTTCTCTGTAGGCTGCATCCTCTCCGAGAATATTTTTCTTAGCTGGCTGCCCGGAAACTCGCTGATGCTCCATTAGTTCTATTAATCTGGGAAGACTTGTTCCTGGGTCTGATTTGTTAGTTTTGGAGGTGGGCAGGGGGGCCCCTCCGATGGTACCCGGCTGTTTCCCCTAACAAGGGCCTGTTGTTCTTCCAGGGTAGTAGGATCACTTTTAAAACCTCTGGAGTACAAGAGGCTCCATAGAGTACTGTATTTCTACTTGCGTCTCTATGGTTAAAGTAGATGTAAACCCAATCACTAAAATGTCACAAGCTTAAATATGTTAATGTTATTCCACATTTTGGTTTTAGCTAATCTGCAGCTTTCAATAAAATAATATCTGGTGATCCAGCCATGAATGTCCTTGTTCAGGCACTTCCTGTGATGGGGTGACAACCGTCTGCAAGTTGTGCTCCACATATTGTGCAGACATGTTCCGCTGTTGTCACCATCAGGAAGCTGGGCCACAACAATGATGTCCACATTGTAAACTTTAAGTGTATATCCAGCCAAAACTTTTATTTTTATTTTTGGATCGAGTGGGGAAGGGTCAGAACACATCAGGTTTTATTACTATCTGTGGTTCTGTTAGCGAGAGTTCCTCTCACTTCCGGTCCAGCTGACAACATTTGACCAGACAGGAAGTGAAAGAAACTCTTGAAAAGAAACACAGACAAAAAATAAGGCTCTTTAGTAGAGTAGGAGAAGTCTAGAGTTCCTGTCAGATTAATTTATAGATGTAGGAATTGAAGTACCACACCAGTTGAATTAAATGGGGGACCCATGATCTGTAGTTACAACCCTGGGTGTGGTGCTTAAATTTCTATCTCCATTGATTTCACTGTCAAGCCAAGGTTACTGTAAAGATCTTACCCATTGGTTGCCTACCCGTTAATCAGAAACACATATTAACATCACTTAACTACTGTTGAATGAGAAAAACCCCAAAAGAAAAACCACATGGGCCCTGCAGGCGTTTCCTAGGTGGGGAGTCTCGGTATGCTGGAAGTACTCAGCCTTATGGATTAAAAGTTGGTTGTCGGTTTGACTAGTGTGAGGAATATTTCTTTGAGTCACATGTGTCCAGCACTTTTTTTTCACACTTCCTAGTATCAGTACCAGATTTTTATTTCTGTCTGAGTCTCTTTTGTAGATTCTTCTTCACTTCCTGTCTGGTCAAACCATTATAAATCTCTCTATCGGAGCCCCGTACAGCAGTTAAAACCCACCAAGAGTTCTAATCCTTTCTCAATCTATCCAGAACTACAAAATGTTTTTAGCTTGGCGTGCACTTTAAGGAATACAGTAGGGTCACCTCTGCACGTGCAGCCTGCTGATAGGACAGCGAAAGAGCAGCAGCAAACTGATAAGTCATCAATTCTGCTCTGTGTTCAGCACATATGAGCCTGGTGACATATGAGACTAGTGCTGCCCCTCCCTCTACCAGCATGAGTGCTGCTGGACAAGATGTCGCAGGTAGTTGATATCAAGACAGATTTAGGTACTTCTGTTAGCTGTATATACAAACACATTTAATTTAAAGAATTCAAGCTTTCTTTAAAAGGTAGTGTTCTCCTTTAAATGTACAATTCTCAAACTTATATCAATAAAATAAAAAAATCATTAAAAAAAAGCTTATGTTGCAGTTATAATACAGAAGCAATCCCTAGTTATATTATTTCTCTTTCTCTAATATTGTGCTCTGGGCACAATATTAGGCGCCTGGCTCTTTTTAAAATCTGCAAATACCACTGTAAATAATAACACCAACAACAATAATAATTATTAAAAATTTTCGTTTACTGCCCTCCGCCCCAGCGACCTGAGCCAGCACGAGAGAACACAAATGCTACGGCAATTATCTCAGCGCTGTTAATTAGTCCTAATCCCTTTTTTGCATACACTTTGATGTTTTCATGACTACAAGGCTGCCGTCTATATGAATAATACAGCAGAAACTACTTGAAGCGAATATTACAAACTTCTTTGAAGACTCAACTGGAATATTATAAAGGGGATCAAGTGGGGAGACTGCTTTAAAAATGTTCTGGGCATGATTTATTTAAAAGCTGACACAGGGATGCTAACAAGCCTGTTATTGTGTTTACAATAATTATTAGCGTGTTTATATCTGCAGACAGAAGCAAAATGCAGACATCCCAGTAGGAGATGTGCTGTTTATTCGTGATGCCGAAAAAAAATGGGAGGCACATCAATAGGACTGGAGTGTTCTATTTAAAGGGTAAGCACACCCCAAAGTGTTATTTCGGCTATGGATTGACAACAGTGGGTGGAGTTGCCTGCTGGATTTTTAAGAGTCTTTGATGCTCCAGAGGCAAGATATCCCTCACCAATGTTCAAGATTTATCTCTTCTGAAGGAGGTCTCTTTGCAGTGGATTCAGAGGAAGGTGGGTGGAGCTAGGAATTCAAAGAACTCACAAGCCTCAAAAGATATCAGCTGCTGGGCAGGGCAATTCTGGGTAGATGTAGCTGTTAAGTAGATGTACACCCTAAATGGATTACATTTAGTTTATTAAAGCAGACCTTTACCCATATTTGTAAAATAACAAAAAACACACCTTTAGAAATGTTTAGTAATGACAATCTACCAATACATACTTCTAGATAATTGCCGGCTTTGTATTCTTTGCATACCTTATTCCTCTTTTCTTCCCTAGTCTTCTGACAGTGGCCATGTTAACTAAGGGCAGATTAATAGATCTAGTACTATCTGGATTTCTGGCTCATGACTAGACATGTGACTAGGACATGTGATCATGCACATCATCTCAGGGGAGGAAAATGCCTTGTGAGATTACAGATGCAATTTCCCAGCAATGCTCTGCTGATGACAAGGCAATCCCAGTGGGCATTGCTTTGCCAAACTGAAGTCATTTTGCCCTCAAAGACACTTTTGAAAGTGTATTTCAAAATCACAGCATTTTACACCTGACATGTCCATGTTATTATTATCATCATACATAGAGGGATGCATTGGTAGAATCTGATTTTTGAGTGTAAAGGTCCGCTTTAAGCACTCTGTACATAAAGGATTGCCATTTTTCCTTTTTTTTTTGCAACTCAGATGATCACTTACATAGTATTTGAGGTTGAATAAAGACACATGTCCATCAAGTCCAACCTATTGTGTGTGTGTGTGTATAGGTCCCTGAGTCATATCGTTATTAGGAGTACTTGTACCCCTGTATTTCTCAGGAAATCGTCCAAACGCTTCTTGAATGATTCCACACTATTAGCTGAAATCACTGCTTGTGGCAATGAGTTCCAGACCCTAACCGCTCGAACTGAGAAGAACCCCCTTCGCCCCTTATGTTTGAATTTTTTTTCTACCAGTTTCAGGTGGTGGCCTCTAGTCTTTGTTACGGAATTAATCTTAAAGAGTTTGTTGCTAATATCGCTATGACTATAGAACATTTTGTACATGAAAATCATGTCCCCCCTTAATCTCCTTACTTCCAGCGTGAACATATTTAAATTTAGTAGCCGTGTCTCATAGCTCTTGTCCTCCATCCCTTTGATGAGTTTGGTCGCCCTCCGCTGGACTTTCTCCAGTTCAAGGACATCCCCTCTGTGTACCGGTGCCCAAAACTGCACCGCATACTCCAGGTGAGGCCGAACCAGTGATGTGTAAAGTGGCAAAATTATAGACTTATCTCTGCAAAACATTCCCTTCTTGATGCAGGACAGGACTCTACTAGCTTTGCTTACCGCAACCTGGCACTGTAATCTATTATTGGGTTTAATGACCCCCAAATCTTTCTCCATTCAGACTTCCCTAGCGGCATACCCATTATTGTATAACCCATTTGCTTATTTTTTATCCCAAAGTGCATAACTTTGCATTTATCGACATTAAATCTCATCTGCCATAAAGTTGGCCACTCCCCAATTCTATCCAGGTCATCTTGTAATGTTATACTATCTTGGTCTGTTTCTATTACCCTCCCAATTTTGGTATCGTCAGCAAACACTGAGATTTCGCTGTTTACTCCGTCCCCAATGTCGTTAATAAACAGGTTGAAAAGCATGGGTCCAAACACAGAACCCTGGGGCACACCGCTAATGACACTAGCCCAGTCTGAAAGGGCGCCATTTATTGATACTCTCTGTACCCGTTCCTTTAGCCAGTTCTCTATCCATGTACACACCCTTCCATCTATGCCCATAGCTCTCTTTGAGTCACTTCCTGTCTACATACAACCTACAGCAATGTGCTGGTTTAATAGTAATAGGGATGAGCTCGTGTTTGAACTGAACCCAGGCCAAAGCGGAGATTGGTCTACCTGCCCAATCAGCTGCGGGCCGGGGTATTCCCCACCCCACAGCTGCACATAAATAAAGGGGTGGGATGCTTGTGTCTACATCATTGACATGATATGGCCGAATGGCCATATTAGGTCAGTGTCATTGACCTAATATAGCCACGTGGCCAGTGGCCACATAGGGTCAATGAAGTCACAGCATCCCACCCCTTTGCTTACATGCAGCTGGGAATTTCCTGGCCGCAGTTGACTGGGTAGCAGCAGAAGGAGCTTTCTTCTGGGTTGGAGGAGCTCATGTTCGGACCAGGTTCAGAGGAGCTCAGGTTTGGACTGGGTTCAGAGGGGGCTAGGTTTAGATCGGGTTCAGAGGAGCTCAGGTTTGGACTGGGTTCAGAGGGGACCAGATTTATATCGGTTTCAGAGGAGCTCTGGTTTGGACTGGGTTCAGAGGGGGCCAGGTTTGGATCAGGTTCAGGGGAGCTCTGGTTTGGACTGGGTTCAGCCCAAACCTGAGCTTATCCCTAGTCCTCATATTACATAATTTTGTTAAACTTTAAATGAAATTGTACAGAGACTGTACAATGTAATTGTATAGTGTATGGCCAACTTTAATATTGCACAACACATCATTTTGTATAAATAGTCTATAGTTGTATAGTTGTGCTTTAACGCCATCACTCCTAATTGCATTTCTTTATTTAATAAGTATGGGTTTTTTTAACTTTTCTAATTAAGTAACTGGGTCAAGGTAGAGAGTGCACTATTGCCACAGTTAGCAGCTGTTAAACAGCACCAAAAATACACAGCAATTACAACTGGGAGTACTGGTGATACCTGGCCCCATTTTCTATCCTGAGCTGCTGGCTGCAGCATTCTTTAAATAGTCCCTCTCCTCAGCATCCTGGGAACATAAAATGCCACATTCGTGAGCACCGCTCATTAATTAATATCCCAGCCTTTCTCAGCACGGGCCGAGGTAAGAGTACTGTAAATATAAATGAAAAATAAGTAATAATTCATGAAACCTGATTTGCATTTCTAAATATAAATGTGTAAAATCCAGCTAATTAGCGCAAGGGAGAGCTAAAGGGTTTCTATAGCAACCATGAAACATGCTAAATTATCATTTTTTTTAATGTTATAGTATAGTAAGCTCTGCTTTGTAAACTCGTTTTCAATTATTATTTTTTTCTTAACAAGTGAAAATGTTTTCACCATGACAAAAGGATAATGACGTGGTTGAATAGTTCCGCGCCAAGTCTGGATAAAGATTTTTTTCTCCCCGCGTTAACAAGAGGAAGGCCCGAATGCGGTGGAGTTCACGGACATTCTTTAGAAGGGGTTTCCTGGTGGATGTACCCTTATAAATGTATCGGCGCGTCCCTCGAGGTATGTCAAGGGAAATTTTTGTGCCTTACTTCAGCTTAGGAAGCATGCAGCGGCGCCCATGATGTATTGCGTGCTCCATACAAATGCGCATGCACAATACTAAACACAAGTTTCTCTTGGTCCCTCCTTGTCTGGTGAGGTGGGCATATTTCAAATCTTCACCGTCAGACCAAATTAGCCACCTGCATGTGTGTGCAAGGGGATATTCGCACATTCCGGTGACTCCATAAGGACCCCACTAGTGCATGGAGTCACCTCAAAGTCAGAGGTCAAACTGTAATCTGGAGATGGGCTTTAACTGCTATATTCTCCAATGCTGGTACTCCATAGTGGTTCATATACTCCCAATACTCATCAGCGCCATCTAGGATGGTTAGTGCCTTGTGCATGGCATCTTGTTGGCTGTACATTGGGAGGACCTTTTTATAAATGAAACCCATAGATTTCAGTAGGCTTCCAGTTTACAGAGATTTATTGACATTCCTTTATTTCTTAAATTCCTATAGCATATGCTTGCTATGAAGTGAGCAGGTTTTCCTGACTATGTGAAAAAAAAGTTTTCCCCCTTAATATACAAAAGAGTGTTTTATAGCAATCAAACGTTCCTGGAAATGTATTTAAGATGTTGACAACTATGTAAGTGACTGAGGCGTGACAAAATCCCTATACAGAGTATAAATCTTTAGTAAGTGAAAATATCACAGGCAATCACATCCAATTAGAACCTGCAGTTTAACATGGCCCAATAATTGAAGCTTGAATTGTGTTTTTTAGCACAAATTAATAGTTAGTTGTCTGTTTTAAAGAGGTTAATTTGTGATGTGATTGATCATGAAAGCTCAGGGCTGCTTTGCCATACATTGTAATTATAAGATTATACATCCTGAAAGCAGTATGTGAGTGTTATCGACCAAGGGATGGTGGTGGTGGTGGTGTCTCTTTTTCCTGATGGTACAGACTGTAACTGACCAGCTGGTGTTACATTTTTTTTGACACGGGACGTATGGTGAAAGAACAGGCCTGCGGGCTTTTGGCAAGCTCCAGTAGGAAGCCAATTACAAGCGGCGGTCTTCTCTCTTGCAGCTGACGGACACGCCAGGCTATCAAACACAGAATCTCTGACACCAATCCATAAAACCTCTACTCACACTCAGGCTTCCTAAAACACGCTAGGCCTCTGCAACAGAAAGATGGTCAATGTGGTCATGCCATTCAAGAGACCCTGTCATTATCCTTACAAATTGCAGGCAAAAGCACTGAAAAATCAAGTATTTTAAATGCTTATTTGCAATGTGTTTTCCCTTCCATTAACTATTTTTTTATTGACTTGCAATGTGCCTCTGAACTTGCTAGCAAATATGATTACCATTTACGAAAGTCAATTTACAAACGCAGCCCCCTCCTTGTACGTCAAAGCCCTCTTCTCTTCTGGAAGTGTCTAATTACTTAATAATAATTAATTACTGTCTGTTCTGGGCCAGCTCCTCCGCCCCTCCCTTCACCTCCCTACATAACATTTAATGTAGCTGCTTGGGGAGGAGTGAAGGTTCCTGTGCATCCCATATCAAACTAGTGATCTGCTACTCTGTCTATCTCTAATATAAATACCTAAACTTTCCCCATGCTATCCAAACTAGAAAAATGAGGTGGATAATGGTTTTAGTAGTATATTATGCATCTAACATACATTATTCGATTTATGATACCCAAGCACAACTTTTCATAAATCTGCATTATTTTCTTTTTTCATTCTGGTTTTTTTTTTGTGCAGATGGCAAATTTTTTTTTAAATAGTTTTGGATAGAGTGGAGAGGGATTGGATCATCTGTCAGGTTTTTATTGCTATCTGTGTCCCCGTTAGGGAGATTCGCCCTCTCTTCGTCTTGGTGACCGTTATCACTGAAAGTGAAAATGAAACAAAACAAAATCCCAAATTTTGGGTTGTCATCAGAACAGGAATAGATGGGAAATCTTCCAATGGGGTTAATAGATCTGGTGACCATGTGGACCACCAGGGATTTTCTTGTCTTTGGAGGGATCTCCTCTGATTTCTAGACAGGAAGTGAAGGGAAATCTCTCTGACCAGACCCACATGGCAAACAAAAGCTGACAGGGTTTTAATCCTCCTTTAATATATCCAAAACTAAGCACTCTATTCAAAGCATCTATAAAGTTTTTAACTTGAGCAAAAATAAAAGATAGAATTGTACAGTAAAACATGGCAGAGCGATAACAGTAAAAAACAAAATCCATGTTTTCATGTTAATTTTATAATCTCAATACAAATTAGTAAACTAAACCTGAGATTGTAGTCCATCACAGGAGTGATCTTGCAATGGTGGCTACTTTACAACACACACAGGGACATTGGGGAACAAAAGTAGCCACCCTCCAGAAGGAAGGACATTGTCAGCATGAATTCAGA
Source organism: Nanorana parkeri (assembly GCF_000935625.1). Lineage (NCBI taxonomy): Eukaryota > Metazoa > Chordata > Amphibia > Anura > Dicroglossidae > Nanorana > Nanorana parkeri. The sequence goes on from NW_017306997.1 coordinate 685,329, forward strand.
AATGATTTGAGAATCTACAGCCGACTGATACACAAATAAGATACATTTTTGTTAGTAGTTAAGGTACTTTAATGCATTTTTAAAATGTAACTCCTGTCACTTAAAAATACATCGCTTTTGGCTTTTACCCTAATCTGTTTTTCAGAAAAAAAACAAGATGACTGGAACAGACCCCTATGGATATTTGGAGGTCTGAGACCACAAGACAGGCAAGGAAACATCTGCCTGTCTATGTTTAGCTTGAGAGAATTGTCTGTTACACCTTGTCTGACGATCTGCATAGCTGTCTGAAAAGTGTGCACTCCGAACACTTTAATTTATCTATTGAATGGGGCCAGTTTTCTTTTTAACTGCTGTCCTCCCCTTAACCTTATTACCCCTAGCAGGTTTCTGTCAAGTTAACATCCTCCATTACTCTACTGGGATTAACAGGCCAACTGACATGGAACTAATAGTTGGCCTTTTACACAGCACCCGTGAGCTCACGCTCTGCTGCCTATTTTTCTCTCCTGGGTCCCAGATCTGCCTGCCTCTCTTGTTCCTGAACTAAACCCACATTACTGGGATGGGCACTCCGCACAGCCAGTCTGCTTGGGAGAAAAAAAAATGGTTCAACAATACAAAATGTCTTTTTTACGGGTAGCCCTTTTATGGTGTAGCAAAGGGAAGGTCAATAAAACGGGGCATTTAACAACAGCTAATGGTCACTGTGCAATAAAGTGGTCGCCAGCAATAAATGGATCAATGTGTTCAATGACTGGCCAGAGCACTATGAACCATTCTAAATTATCCACTCTGGAAAGTGTCAAACTACCAGCCTCCAGCCCCATACTATTGGTTAAGAGATCTGCCAATTTATATTGAGACAACACTTTACTCTGGATCACAATTATCGGAAAACACAGGCTAGCCATAGATGGGGAGGGGGGTCTTACAGACAATGATTGAAGGTAAGACACCTGCTCATCCTCATTGCTGATGTCTGCAACCTCCTTTACTCAACCTTGATCCCCTTTTCTCTATAGAAAAGGGATTAAATGGAATTCAGTCAAAGATTTTCCTAATCTATTTTTTGCAAACACTATAGGACCTGCAAACCACACACTATTCACATCTGGAGTCTATAGTGATACGTATAAACACAACTTCACCTCCAAGGAACACTATTTAAGACTACCAACATATTGCAATGTAACAAATCCAGTGTGAATGGGCCCTTATACATATTTTAGGGGAAATGGCAACATTTCTGCAAAATTTATCTGAATTTTTGGCAAAGAGAAATTTTCCTATTTTGTTCACCCCTTGCCATAACCTACCTAAGACTTTAAAATTATTTTTAGGTGGACTTATCCTTAAAAGGGAACCCATTTCCTGCCAAAGACATTCCTACAGGAACTCTTTTCCGCTCGCTTGTTCTCTCACATCTCAATATATTCTCACCACCAAGACAAATATTATTGTAATCTATTACGTAAGGAACGGAATACTTGTGTGAGCCCTCACCACCCTCTCAGTAACACAAAGTTTAGAAAGAAAAAAAAAAGACAACAAGCAGGAATTAAAACCACATGGTGACTAATTACTGTATTCCAGAATAATCAGTGTGCCTGCAAGCCATTTTTTTTTAAATATTTTTTTTTTTCCAAAGCTTGTGGCTTTAATATATTACGGTAACTGTAAAAATAACTACGGATCTTGGAACCAAGCTTTAGCAGCGAGTTGACAAATACTTTGCGCCCTGAACGTTTCGTCAGCTGCGATAAAACAGAATTAGTTTGCACTGTGACTATTTAGATATTCACATTTAAAAAATACAACAGTTTGGAGACTCATCTGAGAAAGTGTAAAAACAATTTTTAAAGAGCTCTGCTGGAAAACAGCATACACTTTCCAAATACAGCTGTTAAAATAATGAAACCTAACCGATTCACAATTACTTTTCTGGGAGAGCAATTAATATCCAGTGCGGTGCCTGATATTTTTGCAGGTTAGCTGGTGAGTGTGCTGGGAATTTTTTTCTGTTTGTTCTGTGCAAAGCCCTTACAATGTGTACATTACTTTAAAAATCTAGTTATAAATTGGTTGGTGCGGTTGCCATTTTGGTTTGGCTTGATGGATTTGGTGTGGGGACACGCTGGGGGTCTTCAGCTGTCATTTTGCTGTGCAGGGCTTCTAATGTGTCCCTGTGCCTTTAGGCCTCATTCACATGGGTGACAAGGGGGCAGTATAACCAGGTAAATATTCTGTGGTTTTACTTTCCCCCTCCCCGGTCACCTGCTGCAGTATCACTATGGCTGAACAGTGCTGCATAGATTGATGCTTTGCGTCGTAAAAAATTAAAAAATGTACAGCATGTAGCATTTGGCAGCTGGTGCCGCTTGTCAAATGAGATGATTCCGATGCATGGGTATGCAATTGCAATATTGTAGGGCTGGTAATGATCAACATTTTCCTGTTCGATTAATCGAAATTTTTTTAATCGATGAATCGATTAATTTCGATTAATTATAACGCACATACAGATTCAACTACATTGGCCTATACACATACAGCACAGCTGTGGGGGGTTAATGGAGAGCCACATAGTGAATATATATAAGTTTAAGATAAGACAGAAGCTTGGTGCTTCTTGGGTAAACTCACCGGCCCAAGTGGCTGCTGCTCCACTGCCCACTGAAAAGCAATCCACGGAGGTTTGCTTTTTAGATGGAGGTGAAGGCTGCCACCAGTGTGAATAAGGCCTTCAGGAGGAACAGGCTACCTCCAGGTATACCTGCCCCCAATTTATCAATTGCTAATAATGACTGGCTTGGTGCCAATCCAGTTCACCTGCATTTGCCCAAGACCTCTCAAAACTGTGAACACCACCCCCTGCCCTGACTCAATCAGTTCTGGAGAGGCGGATTGCCTGTCCTACAGCTTTGTGTCACAAAAGGGTTGTGAATGCCCCCGCCGGGCAGTCACAGTTTGGAGTGAAAGTCCCTGCTGCCCTCAAGGAGCTTGTAATCTAAAGTCCCAATTGCAAATGCATACAGGGCCAATTTATAAAGGAGACAATTAACATACCAGCATGTCTTTGTAGTGTAGGAGGAAGCAGGAGTACCCGGACGAAACCTACGCAAGTACAAGGAGAACATGCAAACTCCTTGCAGATAGTTTCCTGCAAGGCAGAGGTGCTAACCACTAAACCACTTTGTTGCCCAGTTGCAAATAGGTGCATACTCCGCCCTATGACACCTAAACGCCCTATAAGAGGGGTAGGCAAACTTTGGTCCTCCAGTTGTGGCGCAACTACAAATTCTATTAGGCATTGCCTAGCACTGCTCCATAACATATTGGGGAGGTGTTCTGTAGCCCACAGAGGTTAACTGGGCAGGGCTGATAACACTGCTTCAGATAATAGTGAACACACAGGACAGCAGTGGATTTGTGTCAGGATCAACTGGGTTTATTTTGTACTTATTGAACAGACATAACAAAACCCATTCAATGGTATATTGAACATACCAAAAGAGAGCAAATAAGAAAAGTTCTTTCTTAGGGTTTACATTCACTTTAAATGTGTTTTCTATGTCTCCCCACTTTTCTTTGTTTATTTGTGATTGTGATTCTCGCTTTTCCTCTGCAATGCAATCTGGCTTTCCTCTCTGTCCTCTTCCTCTCTCAGCAATGCTAAGATGATTGGAACGTGAGTGCACACAAACCACAGCCACACAGTGATCCTTCTCTCGAGCTGGCTGTATAAAGATTTTCCCACACACAGCCTAGCTCTGACCCTGTGCGAAACCTTTGAATTTGTATAAATAGATCTGCTGGAAAATCTTGGTAGATTTCAACATGGAACTCTTTTTTTTTTAATACAATTTCAAACACATACAAACACACACATACACACTGCAAAGCTGTATTTTATATTTAGATAATATCATTGCTATTCTTATTTTTTTTGGATCAGATTCTGAAAATAATCTTATTTGGAGGAACTTTTACAACACTGTGATTGCCAGAAGCATTAAAAAGAAATATATAAAGAGAATTACTAGGGCCCTCCTAACCATCTTGTCTTGGATTGTATTCTAACTATAATGTCTTTCTTATATTGTAAAGCTCTGTGTAAACTCTTGGTGCTATATAAATCCTGTATAATAATAATTTAAAATAGTGGAAAGGAAAGAAAAAGGTTATAAGGAGGGTCTAAGCTGGGACGGATATGACTTCATAGGTAAAGGGTACTGGGTAGGCTACAGACTCTTTTCCGGAGCAAAGTTGTATGCCTCTCAATTTACCTTCATGTTTGTTTAAGCAGGCATGTTGTAAAGTCCCAGCATACACTATCATGTTATAACATCAGCATTGTAATAGGAATACATACTAGAGTTGTTTTTGATGCAATCAATGCATACTTGAAAAAAAATCACTTTTATGTAGTGGGTGCTGCCTTCCGTCTGCCTATCACTTCCAACAACTTCCTGGATTCCCAGTGTGCTTTGAGTCTCTTTCCCTGCTGCTTGATGTGATGCCATCTCGATTTCTCAAGACTACATAGCCCATCATGCATTGCTTCCAGCAAGCAATGATAATGTTACATTGTAGTTGTGAATGCAGGCTCTGTGATAGTTGTGACACAAGGAAGTGCATATTCACAGGGCTGAGTGAAATTGTGTTGAGGCAGTTCATCCTTTGGGCATCTTCTATAAGTATGTTTACAAACTCCTAGACTGATATGGTGTTTAGGAAGGAGATAGAGCTTATGGAAATTCAATATAGAAATACAGATGTATGTTTAGTTTTTGACCATAGATACCCTGTAAATATGATTAGTTTATATAGTATTTACTGTTTATATATTTTTTTTAAATCATATAAAAAAGGCTTGTTTTCACTCAAGTGGGGGTGACACCAAAATGACTGACAGTCATTTTGGTGTCACCCGCTATGAAAAGTCAGGCACTCGGTCATGGACCGAGAGCCCGACAGTGTCAGGAGAGAGGAGGGGACCCGTCGGCATACCTCATCCCGCCGGGTGAATGTCCCCTCCTCTATCTGCTGGCGTCCATCACCAAGATGGTCACTGGCAGGCGTCAATCAGATGGCCGCGCATGCGCGATGATGTCATTGTGCACGCGCGAGGTGATGTCACGCGCACGCCAAGATGGCCGCTGGCAGGCGTCAATAAAACGACCGCGCAGCAACTGCAGGGTGTCACCCAGTCTCCGCCCCCCGGGGTCTCTGGCCCCGGGTGACACCCAGCCTCGGGATGCCCCTGTTTTCACCCTATTTCATACGGTGCAGCTGATCTCCTGCAGTCCTTTTCCAGCCACTACCAGTTTACACGCATTCCAGCGACAGCTACATGACATTTCTCAGGTCAATGCGCCATGCCTGCATAACGTGTGTCTTAACTGGAAGATTCCGTGACAGGGTGACAGCACATTTGGGGGTCAGGGGGTTCCCCTATAACAGGAATGGCCTAAACAAGGACATTAAAGGAAGGATAACAATTTATCATTTTGTTTAAAAAGCTGCAGATTTCAAACTATTGAAAACTTTTGAATTTACAATGACATGTTAGGGGTTATATGAGATTGTAAAGTGCAACTGAAGCTAAAACTTTTTTTTTTAGATTTGGATAAAGTGGAGAGAGATTAGGACACCTGTCAGGTGTTTATTGCTGTCTGTGTCCCCGTTAGGTAGAGTCATCCTCTCTATTTGTTCTGTTGGCTGTTGTCACTGAAAATGAAAGAAAATCCCAAATTTGGGTTGTCATCAGAACAGGAATAGATGGGAAATCTTCCAATGGGCACACCAATTCTGGGGACCCTGCTGACCACCAGGGATTCCCTTTTCTTTGGATGGATTTCCTATGACTTCCTGTTGTGGCTATTGGGTAAAAAGTGAAGGGAAGTCTCCCCAATGGACACAGATGGCAAAAAAGCTGTCAGGGGGTCATAATCCTCGATTACTCTATCCAAAACTAAAAAACAGCTTCAGTTTTACTTTAATGGTTGGACTTACTGAAAACCAAAGGTCAATCAAAGCAGAATAGCATCCTATTGGGCCACATTAAGCTTTCTAAGAAAAACATGAACTTATCCATATGCATACATGATTTCTATCAATGATATATGCATCACAATAGGCAAACACAACTGCGTTGAACTTTCCTTTTATAACACATGGCATGGAAGTTTATGTGAAGCCATTTTTGCACAGTAAAGCCCGATTCATGATTACTAAATAGCACAATTTGCAACAAATCCAGAAACATGGAATCCCCCTCATAATTCTGTTTCCACTGATGACTCATCATCTCAATGAGGGTTTATTGAAGACCAGATCCATATGTCTGACTGGCCGGCTTAGAATACCACAGTTTACTAAAATGCTACATGAGATATGCACATCAGATATCCATAGAGACCAAAGAAAACGACTTTTATGGCACGGCTGGAGCGTATGATGTGGGAAGGAACCGCAATTACAATTTAAAATTACCTCTCTCTAGTGAGCTCTGGTTAACCAGCAATAATTTCATAAAGAAACTTTGTGCTCTGATATATTTTTCTTTTCTGAAACACAAGTGGATAGAAACGAATACTATGCTTGCTGGCGATTTTCAGCATGACTTATTGGTTACAAAATTTGCTGACTGTCCTGGTGAGTCGAAAGGGAGCCTTACCACGGCACACACCTGATATTTTTATCTTTTTCTCGGTAGACGGTAGACAAAGGATCAGCCACACTCGCAGAGAAATTCTGCAAGAGGTTAGAAAACCTTTATACTAGATAACAATTACCTTTGATTGCCAGAGGTGCTTGACATCACCCCTTAGTGCAAGGGTGGACATATTCTGACCTTCCAGCTGTGGTGAAATTACAAATCCCATGATGCATCTGTTTTTGACAGTCATGACTGTGGCTGTGAAAATTGTGCAGTGCCTCACTGGATTTGTAGTTCCACAACAGCTGGATGCCGGAGGTTGCCCACCTCTGACCTAATGGATAAAAACTGACCAATAATAGCAACTGAGGATTGAAACTGGGAGCATCGATTGTAGGCATTGATCTGTTTATTATGGCCTCAGTGCCAAACCTGAGGGCCGCATGATATTTACTCTGTGGCCCTAGTGCCCAGCAGTTTGTAGTCAGTGAATATTATGTACAGCCCTTTGGTCAAGGCCCCCTATATCTAGCAAATTGACCAACACTGGTTTATGATCACATCATGATGGATGGTGAATCTGAGTGCTCATAATTGCTCATTATCTAACCCTTACATTACCTAAACCCAACTTGTGATGCTTAGCTTAATCATATTGGCTACAATAGTTTGGTTAAAAAAAATGGGATGTGTAAAACCAGCATTTATTTCTTACACTTCCCGCTCTTTAGATTTGTGCAGGCAGGTTCCTTTTAATGCTTTATAAAGAAAAGATTTACTTATAAGCCAGGACACTGCAAGGGAACAATACGGGATTGAAGCGTTCAAAAAGAGCTCCCAACGCCTGGTTTCCGTAGATTATATTGTAAAACATATTGTGTACAGCCATTCATCTTTATCTCGCCAAGACGGGACCTTTCACCTTTTACAAACTTAAAAGCACCACTTCAAGCGCATTTACTGTTTCATGACAGATATTTTTCTCCTTCCATTTAACAATAAAGGAAGTGCAGGCTGTTGGAACACACCACACCAAACCGGCAGCCTTTGCCATCTGTAGATCACCTCTAACCCCAGATCCTGGATATGAGGGGGCCCAGCCATCTACAAACACAAGACAATGTTGACATCATCGCTCTCCTTCCTTCTTAGTCAATGCTGCTGAGTCTTCCTATTCTTGCACGAACGCTATTTCCATCCGACTTGGAAAAAAAAAAGTTGCAAAAGCAAACAATGCTGTAAGATTTTTGGAGGATGCAGTCAGGAAGGTCAGGAAGGAGTCTGCACAAAATTAGGAAGCCTCTTTTTTTGTTTGATTGGGAGATGACAGAAGCAGAAGTGCTACAGTTACGAAAGGTGTGCCAATTTTAAAACAAACATGCCAATATCTCACATTTTATAATAGACATCCTTCAAGCTGAATTTATAGTCATTCTTGCATGTAACTGGTATGACTAAGTAATGCGGAGAGAAAACAACAACATTTTCCTTTGCTGGGTTGGAGGTCAAATGGTGACATATGCAAATAAGGATTTTTTTGTAAAAAAATAAAACAAAACTTATTTGCAGGGCACTGAAAGTATGACATGCAGTGATGAGCAAGTATGATCAAGAATGGCACTTTTTTTTTTTTTTTTACAAGGATTGATGATGAATCACCAACAAAATCAAATTCTAGTCATTTAAAATGGACAACTGTTTACAAAGCATCAGGAAGCATATTGTAAACATGGTGAATATTTCCAAAGACCTGGATCCTATTGAAGAATGGTAAATCCACATTTTGGTTGAACAGCGGTGACATAGATTCAATGAGGGGAACATGTGAATCTGAACAGTGAATACGCACATCTTATGATGGGTGGTCGGTGGCAAAACGGTCATTGGCTGTTTCATAAATAACCATAATCTAGAAAAAACAACTTTAAATAAACAATTTAAGGACCTGAGCATTTATTGCAGCGACCCTTAAGCTCTCCAAAGATTTCCTGCCAGTCATTTCTCCCTCTTAGCCACCACCAAAATATCAGGTGTTAGCTGGTGGAGGAGCTCAGAGGGAGGGGTGATATCATACCCCCCATCATGTCATTACTGCCTGAACATTTCACCCATAAGAAGAAGCTGTTGGGGGAGTGCTGCAAAGGTGAGTATAAAGTGGCCTTGGAAGATGGCTTTGTCCTGAACTTGCAAAGTAACAGAGGTGTGTTACTTATGGGTGCCAAAATCTGTGCCTAAAGGCTTCAGTGATTAACATTTGTGTTAATTCCCATAATCCTATCTTGACAAGCCCCCCACCCCACCCCCTCAGCCCACTAATACCTTGCCAGCATTCTCTCATAGGTCCATTCTCTGTTGCAGTGGCTGACAATATCCAGTGCTTTCAGGTATGAGGAAACATGTGATCACCTACTATGTGACAAAGGTCAGGTCTAGAAGGCAATCAAGCCCAAGCACTGTCACATCACAGAGGGAGTGATGTCAGTGTTTTCCTTAGCATCTGACACCAGTTGACAGTGGGGACCTAAGTGCTGGCTGTGAACAAGAGTGAGTGCTGGCCTGGTGAGAATCATTGGTGTTAGTGGCCCCAGACCACAAGGGTTCAAATGTCTCAAAAATCTGCTATTGACACCCAAAAATGATTACTCTTATGCTGCATTATCATATAGATCCCATTGGGTTATAGCATGAACACTAGCGTAGCCTACAAAATGTCCACTTCTTCTCCCGTGTGTCAGAAACTGATATGTTTCATAATGCTCTGAATTTAGTTGGAAGACGTGTAGGAACTAATACTGCCTAACACTTTAATGAGACAATTCCAAGGTTTTTAGATTTAATTTGCCATGAGCTTCCTCTTACAACATTCATACATGTGTATCTTCGAATATAAAGAATAATGATAAACCCAACGCTCTTGCACTTTTTCCCAATTTACCGTCCCCCGAGCCACTGTCTGAATGTATGATTAGTCTTTTCATTATATCAAGTTCTGACGTTTAGATCTTTTGATGTCTTCCTAATTTTAGCCTTTGATAACATTTGCTCTTTTTCTCTTATTAACATTCCCTTTTTATCATTAATGATCCACATCTGACATGACACTCCATGAGTCTCTAATTACTTGGAGACATCTTGGAATGATACTGTGCAGACTCAACACTTCAGACCGGTGATGTACTATTGAACATTTTTAATGGATTAGTCTACCCAAAAGTGCTATTTTACTTATAGGTTAAGTCTGGTAGGCAGAACACCCCATCTTCTTTTTTTTTTTTATCTCTTGGGGACTCTGGTGATGAGATCCTTGTTATAGTTCTGGACTCTGCTCCTACTCTGATCTTGGAGTTTTGGCTGTTCACACCCATTAGGTAATGTTCCCAATCTACCTGTTGAATTTTTTATAACACACACAAAAAAAATAATTAAAAACACAATGGTAAAAAGTGGGAAGCCCGCATAAGGGCCACAGCGGGTGTGGCAGACCCAAAAGCTCAAACAGAGTCTCCAAGAGATACAAGAAACTGTCTGGTTAAACTCTCCATTTTCTGCTAAACACTGAAATATGAATTTTGGATAGACTGACCCTGTAAAGTGGCGTAAACCCAAAATCTATTTCTCATGCCTCATGCACTTTTCTTAAATGTTGAATCTGTTGAAAAATTTCTTGGCTGGAGAACCTGCCAGTAACCTCACTTCCTGTTTCAGGCTGACAACGCTGCCTCGCAACAGATTTACAAAAAATTATTTGCTGCATAAAAAAAAAATCCTCTACAGTGTATCATGATGCCAACCATACTGAACACAGATTTTGGGTTTACATACACTTTAATTTTTCTTTTCTCCACTTTTCTTTTGATAAGACTAAAACCAACAATAAGCAAACCTCTCCACTCACACACACTCGCAAAAAAAGAACTATAATTTATTTTAAAGGCAGAGTTTATGGATAAGGTTGTCAAATGATCTACCATACTAGCCTTAGGTAAGACCATAGTAGCTTTAGGTAAGACCATAGTAGCCTTAGTAACAAAGGTCTTAAAACGCATCCCCTGGCAATGAGAGATAATTATTTTGTGTTCCTTTTTAGCTTTATTAAGATCAGATATACCTTTCATGAAGATAAACAATGAATTCATTATTATAATTAATAATTATAGATATGGTTGTCAAATTATCTACCATAGTAGCCTTAGATAAGACCATGGTAGCCTTAGTACTTGAAGCATATCCCCTTGGAATTTGAGTAAGGCAGAAGATGTTATTTTGTTTTCCTCTTAAGGTTTATTAGGATCAGATATACCTGTGATAAAGGTTAAAAATTCCTCACAGTATAGCGCCTTTAAATGACCATTTTGGTTTCAATCACCATGACTGCAATGCACGCGTTTCATAAAGCGAAACAGGTGTCACCGAGATGCAATTAGATTTGTTATAGGTCATAGCCTTTTCTTCCAGCACAAGTAAATAAATATCCGTGCAGTATATTTTTAACAAACAGTTTTGTTTACATTACTTCTGTAAATATTTTTCGATCTATCTTCCATCCCTTTGTCTGTCTATCCGTCCGCCTTTTTGTATTGTTGTCGATTAGACCATCTCAGAAGATTATTTTATTTTGCTTTTCTTGAAATGAAACAGGATGAGCTCAAACCTAACTTACTTTTTTTAGCAGAATGCTAAACGTCTTGCAAGCAACGCTATAATAATGCAGAAGGGAACACATGTAAATAAAATAAAATCACATTACTTATTTGATCCCATCTTTAATGTTTACAAATGCACAAAAAAGCACCTCTCTCCTCACACGCCAAACGAATTCCTGGCGATACAAAGGGAGATATTTCTCAGAGTCTGTACAGTTCCAGAGAGTGGCTGACAGTTTTTAAGTTTCGGCTTTTATGTTTCCGCAGGAGCTGTACGTTTTTTTTCCCTATTAGCATTGCCGTTGTGTTTAATATGACAGGTACAGCTTCAGGAGCAGGAAAAGGAGAAAAAAAATAAAGGAATTACAAAGCAGTGGGGAAGGCAAAAGAACTGACAATGGTTTGAGGGCAGTGCAGAAAACTTTATGTATAGATACCTGTGCTAACAAAGGGTGTCTTTGGTCTATAAAAGAACACAGTCCTGGTTCTTTGGAAAGCAGAAAATAGCCACGCAAAGCAGCCAAGTTATGAAGTCACACAGAACGATGCAATGTTTATTTTGGAATTTACAACCCAGTTATCACTAAATGTTCCCCATCAGGGGCAATTATTAAAAGTTCAATCCACAGTTCAATTTTAACGTATATCTAGAGCCAAAACTTTTTTTCATTTTGGAAGGAACCGTAATTGGTTAAAACCCCTGGTCTGGTTTTAGGGGACATTTCCCTTTACTTCCTGTCCTGTACAGTATATATATCTTCAAAGTCAGGGAAATGTTTTCTTAAAGGGGAAGTAAACCGCTGTGTAAATGTTCTATTTTTGCCCTCATGTGCACATACTTGCACAGTAGGGCACACTTAACTTACAAGTATGCCCTTCTCCAGCACTAATGGATCATTTTTCGATCCTCAACTCTGCTACCAACACTTCTGGGTTCTTGGAAGTGCTCTTTGGTCATTGTGTGGCCGCTGATGATGTAACTCTTGAGTTACATCCTCCCCGGCATCCAGCTCATTCACAGCATCTCTGCTGAGTGTGTACACTGTATGGTACATACGCTGTACAGTGTACACAGAAAATAAAAAAATTGCTGGGGGAAAGAGGAAATGTTTTTTTGGTAGAAGAGACATTTTATATTATTGACTTTACTGCCACTTCAAACAGCTGCCATTGAAACAAGTGCCCCCACTGCAATATTCACCCTCTATTCTTGCTCGGGTGACAACTCGAATTTGACATTTACCCTCACTTTCTATTCTGGTAACAGTGGTCACGAGGACAAATCAAGAGGGTGAATCTTCTTCCAATTAAGCCACAACAGGGGTTCTTATTCTTCCACACTCTATCCAAAACTAAAGAAAAAAAATCTTTTGGCTTTAGATACACTTGAATCCAATTCCTTGTGCATTTCTACAGTTACATTATCCCGGCACGGCCAATCAAATTAGCCAAAGATTCTAAAGATCCCATTCCCTTAAGAAGACTGGATGAAGATGTTGGTGCTAATGAGGGAGCTCTCGAATGTCGCACTGCTGAAAGGGAGGTGGATATAGTCCCAATTTATAAACAAAAACTGTACTCTATTCAAGTGGGAGATGGGTCATCTGGGTAAAATAATAATTCTACACTCATAAGTTGGGTGCCAATGCCAAATTGAAACATTCTTTACATTAGCCTATATACATATAGGACTAGGACCTTATTAAGGGTGAAATGCGTCAGTGGAAGAGCAAAGTTCGGTGGAGTTACCATAAACTTTGTACAATAAAGCTTGTTGAAGAAAAATTAGATTTGCTAAGTGTGGCCTATATATGCATTGTATGAGTATGATTTGGAAGAGATGGATCCTTCAGTCCCTCAGTCAGATCCCTCAAAACAGCACTCATGGCCACTGAATGCAGCTAGAAACCGCCTTGAGTGATAAAATCTCCTTGTGCATCATGATACATTCTTTAAGTTGGATAATACTGATACCTTTAACCTTTGATTATGGCAGCAAGTGGCCCCTATTTTATTATGGAATATCAGCTTATGTATATATACAGTATATATATATA
>NW_017306997.1:698868-699789 GCF_000935625.1 Nanorana parkeri
TATACTTTAGATAGAAGGGGTGAATTTTCTGTTGTACATATGTTGTACTCTAAGGGTCCCCACACACCTTACGATTATCGTACGATAATCGCGGGAAATCCCGCGATCGTACGATGATGGTAAGGTGTGTGGAAGCCGTGCGACCTCTACTACTGTAAGGTCGCACGACTTTAAACTTACGGACATGTTCGAAAACCCGCCGAGCATCGTACGATGTTCGGCGGGTTTGTGGCATGTCCGGACGATAACAGGCGTACGGGCCGGTGTGCGCAAGCGCACACTGCCCGTTCGGCATTGCGGTCATCGGAAGCCCGTCCCTCAGGGGGCGTGGCTTGCGATCATAGCAAGTACGATCTGCCTATGCAACATAGGCAGATCGTATGTTTTTTAAGTACCTTACAACCATCGCAAGACAGAAGTCTTGCGATGGTTGTAAGGTGTGTGCCCAGCCTAAATTTGAGGCCAGAGCTGCATAAGGGGATAGGGGTATAAATCCAGCTTCTGCAAAGATTCTACTGTATTTACTGTATATTCTTTATATCAGAGCTTACGTATACCCTTCATAACCTAAAAGCATGAACTGCTTATTCCTGATAACTCGTAGTATACTAACACTAATTTATAATTTTAAAATGAATACATTATATGTAAAGATATAACTTGGTAGTTGGATCAGTTGCCTTGGTCATAAACCCTGAGATGTCCCAGAAAGTCCTGAGGCTGAGGGTCAAACCCTGAAAATTCCTATGAATGGTAGTGGAATGTAGGAAGATTTATTTATTTGCTTATGTATAAATAGCACCTTGAGTTCTGTTACTTTTTATATGCCCTGATGAAGAGAGACTTTGTTTCTCCTCAAACATTTTGGTTCAGCCAACAATAAAACCATTTTATTATCAGCTAGCGGCTCCCCAATCCAGC
>NW_017306997.1:700747-707406 GCF_000935625.1 Nanorana parkeri
CCTCAATCCAGCGGCTTGCTCGGTTTAGACACCAGCCGCTTAATACCAGTGTTCCCACCCAGCCTTTTCCTGCAGCTCTTTTTTACTTTCTTCATTCTGGGGTTTCCAATGGCGACTGTAGTTACAAGAGCAGAGCCATTAACAAGGATCTCTTATGTTAGTACCGTAAGTTCTTCATGTTAGCGCTGTAAATAGGTATATATATACTGTGTATATATGTGCAACTTAGACACATTGAGATGAGCTCCTCCTTACTACATTCCATTAGTTGTTAAAATATCATATCAATTCCTGCTTTTTCATCTTGTAACACAGGCTTCCGATGGAGGCTACAAGTGGCCATTACGCAGACATGGTCAATTGTGGATGCCATCAGGAAACGTGCACTGAGAAATGCCATGCAACCGTCGCTGGTTGGGCAGAACTGATGACCTATCTGTGTTGCTGCTCCTTCATAGTCTCACACAGTGATATAACAGATAACATGTAACATAACAGATAACATAAGAAAAATGTGAGAACCACCTTGAAGGATGAGGAGACTTCCTATTCATACAGCAGTGTAGGAGAAGAGTGAAGGGAAATGGTATGGTGGTAGTGAATGGGTAACGGGGCAGGGAGGGATAAAGAAGAAGAAATCAGACATAAGCAATTACAGGGGGGCACCCTATCAAACTCTAATCAGCAGGCTGGGGACAGGGAGGTGACACTTCTGTGTTCCTTAACTGTATCACAGAACAGGTGGGGTGACCCTCCTGGTTAGGCCCGATAAGACACTACACATATATGTATTGTGCTTGGAGTTCAGCCTCAAGGTTTCCTTTTGTTACTGTATGGTAGAGGGACATCAGCATCCAGCACCGCAATTCCACGTCTACTCTTTTTTTTTTTTTTTGGGGGGTGAAAAGTTTGTTGAACTCTAAAAAATAAATGATAACTTTGCTTCTCGCCAGCGCCGTTATTGCTACAGAGTTACAATAGAGCCCGAGGGGGTCGGATGGATGAATTATATATTTTGCACATCATGTTAGTGCATTTTTTAACCTTTTGGGGTCAGCAAATAAATACTAAGTGAATTATTC
Organism: Nanorana parkeri; assembly: GCF_000935625.1. Taxonomy (NCBI): domain Eukaryota; kingdom Metazoa; phylum Chordata; class Amphibia; order Anura; family Dicroglossidae; genus Nanorana; species Nanorana parkeri. The sequence continues at coordinate 701,830 of NW_017306997.1, forward strand.
AGCCCAATAACTGATCAATACGGTTCAGCGATATATTTTTTGTGTTTCATGAAAGGTTGTGGACGAAAGACAGTGAGCAATTATGGAAATTGGACCCAGGCAGCGCACACTTCTCCTCCCCGCATAAAGGCACCACCTTGACAGATAATCGATTATGCTTCCTCTGCTGCTGCTCAGTGACCCTTGCCCTTTCCAGCTCTGTCTGACAGCTCGGAGACTAGTTTATATTTATTTTATTGAATTAACTCTGTCTTGCCTGCCTGGTACTCCTCACAGCAAGATACAGAGAGTGCAAGAATCCCTATTGTTCTTGGCAAGAATTTCTTTGTTCTTCGTGTTACCCTTTGCCTGATGTAAAAGGCGAGAGATCTCTCCCTTTAAGCCAGCCATGCACATGAAGGTTCGACTACCTCACTCAACCATCTTCAATCCGGATCAGTAGGAAATTTGGCAATGCCTGAATGATACCAAACCTCCATGGAATTCTGAATTGTATGGTGGACAAAGAAAACAATGTACTGTATATGTAGACAGATGCTGTCACCATGCAACCCAATTTTTGTCAGGTTTGTATAACTGTCAAGTGAAAAATGATCTTTTATAAACAAAGACAGCTATCAGTAAATAAGGTGAAGACCCCATTCATACCAGATCCATTGCGTTGGCATTCGTTTTACAGTGGTTGCCAAAGCAAGGGCACCCAAAAATATATGGGTGCGAATGGGGCCAGTTCACACTGCCTTGTTGCATTGCATTGCACTGCAGTAAAGTCCATAATAGCATACACTCCAGACAGGAATCCCAATGTGATCAAATGGGTGCTAGCATGACCTATGGATGGTGCCGTGTAAATCCAAATGTACCAGTTGTCACCCGCACACCAAGGTTCAACGTGTTAGTACGCCTTCATTTAGGTGCTAAGAATACATGGTAGCACTAAGTGGACAACAAACAAATCAAAACCATTAGTGCTACCATGTTTTCTTAGCATTTAAATAAAGGCGTACAAACACGTTGGACCTTGGTGTGCGCGTGACTGCGTATACATTTCTGTTGTACTGCAGTGCGCTAACAAGGAGTAGAACAGGCACTACTTTTTTTTTTTTTGCAGCGCAACGTAACGCAACTCATCTAAAGGCATGTTAACGCAACACAATGCGAGTTCAAAAAACACATGTTGAGGAGTTCAACCTCACAGGATGTGTTCCTGCCAATAAAGATGGGGAAAAAATGCAATGCAACAGATGTAAAACTGAAGGTTCAACTGCAAGTCAACAGACCTCTTTTGACTTGCAATAGAAGTCCGATTTTGGTGTGAATGGGCCTTTAAAGGTTAACTCCAGGCAAACAGCTAAATACATTGACATCCATGCCAAAAGATGTGTTTTTTTCTGTTAAGCCAGTCTTGTGATACAGGCACCCCTGCACAAAGCAGAGCCTGATCTGTGACCTCACAATCCTCCACTGCAGATAAAGCATGGTCACTGGCCAGCCCCAATTCTACTGATTGGACATTGAGGGAAGATTGCCACATCAATGAAGTTCTCACTCTGCTGGCCTCATGATAAACATCTCATTTTAGTCAATAATTTAGACAAGAACAATGCAAAGTGGATCTATGATAAAGATTCACAGCAATCAATAGGGTGTGTGTCAGCGTTATTAAATCACATTATTATGTAGGGCCATGAGTTGTATCTAGTTACCTTAACAGAACATAATTTTAAAACAGTATAAGGGCCCAATTAAGTTAGCAGGTGCATCCCTCCTTATCTGATTTGGCTTTGTGTTGTGATAAATCTGAAAGCACAAAATTACTTTGCACAGACTATTCACAGCATAACAGTAAATCACTGTGCAAAAATGATGGAGAATAGCCTGCAGCATGCCACCTGCTGGCTTCAAGTGGTAAATATTTGTAAAATTCCACATGCAGTATTTCATGTTTACATGATTAAAAAGAAAAACATTTTCTTGTATTTTTGGTGCTTGAACATAAAATATATATCTACAAAAACACTATATATTACCTTTTAGTAACAAGAAGAATTATTTGTGTGATGAGAGACACAGTGATATGGATTTTCATAGTAGTCTAAATGTATTTTGTTCCCGGATGATATTACATCTTTTACAGGAACCATAGCTAAAAGCCATAAATCCTGTTGCCAAGGTAATTCAGCAATAAACAGTTTATCACACGAAAATCCTCTGATTTAATGTGAAAACAAACTGGAGAAAACATGGAGATTCCAAATATCTGTACATGTATCCTGGGGGAACGTGTACAACTTTGGGGGTACTTATGAATTAAACTCAGAAAAGGCTAAAAATTACAAAAACTAAAAGGTAGATGTGGTGACTGCATTCGTTTTCCTTTTTTTAGCCTTTCTTCCCTTTATTTTTACCTGGTAATTCTGCAAATAACACACTTAAAGTGTATTTCCACTTCCGCAGCCAAATTGGGATAACACCTATTTTATATTTGTTACGTGTTCCAATTCACATAGCATATGATAAAAAAAATATTTATCTTGCAGTTTAAATAGCTTTTTCTTGAGTTAGGGTTTCTTTGCCTCTTAAGGGTTAAAGAAGAACTCTGGGGGAAACAGAATCTTTACCCTTGCAGTGGGGCTACCCCTGCACTGCAAGGGTTAAGTGCTCGTTTTGCCTAGGGAGCTAAAATAACAGATATATACCCACGAAAACCACAATCCTAGCTGGCTGCTAAACCACTGCCTTTAGCCTCGCTCCCCCTCCATATCAGCAATGTTCTGTCCCTTGGCATCCTCACGTTCTATACATTGTATTGGCACAACCTTGGCCCACCTAAGGGGGTCAAGGCTGAAGGGACCAGTCTAGGAGCCAGCTGGGATCGTGGTTTGGAGTCTATCTCTGTCATTTTAGCTCCCTAGGCAAAATGATCACTTAACCCTTGCAGTGTGGGGGGTAGCCCCACTGCAAATGTAAGACTTTATTTGTCCAAAGTTCACGTAAAATGACAGAGCGGGGTCAGCGCATGCTGAAGCGCACTGTGCTCAGAAGTCGCCAACTGTCTGCAGAGCCAATAGCTACAGACCTGCAAACTTCGTGTGGCCTTCAGATTGGCACAACAACAGTGCGTAGAGAGCTTCATGGAATGTGTTTCCATGGCCGAGCAGCTGCATCCAAGCCTTGCATCACCAAGTGCAATGCAAAGCGTCGGATGCAGTGGTGTAAAGCACGCCGCCACTGGACTCAAGAGAAGTGGAGACGTGTTCTCTGGAGTGACGAATCGCGCTTCTCTGTCTGGCAATCCAATGGACGTGCCTGGGTTTGGCGGTTGCCAGATGAACGGTACTTGCCTGACTGCAATGTGCCAAGTGTAAAGTTTGGTGGAGGGGGGATTATGGTGTGGGGTTGTTTTTCAGGGGTTGAACTTGGCCCCTTAGCTTCAGTGAAGGGAACTCTTAAGACATCAGCATACCAAGACATTTTGGACAATTTCATGCTCCCAACTTTGTGGAAACAGTTTGAGGATGGCCCCTTCCTGTTCCAACATGACTGCGCACCAGTGCACAAAGCAAAGTCCATAAAGACATGGACGAGCGAGTATGGGGTGGAGGAACTTGACTGGCCTGCACAGAGTCCTGACCTCAACCCGATAGAACACCTTTGGGATGAATTAGAGCGGAGACTGCGAGCCAGGTCTTCTCCTCCAACATAAGTACCTGACCTCACAAATGCGCTTCTGGAAGAATGGTCAAACATTCCCATAGACACACTCCTAAACCTTGTGGACGCCTTCCCAGAAGAGTTGAAGCTGTTATAGCGGCAGAGGCTGGGGCAACTCAATATTGAACCCTACGGACTAAGACTGGGATGCCATTAGAGTTCATGTGCGTGTGAAGGCAGGCGTCCCAATACTTTTGGCAATATTGTGTTGTTGTTGGTGGAAATTCTCCAATCAGATTGTAACATGTACGGTGAGCCTAACCTTTCACCCACAGAGCCTATAGTTATATCTAGTGATTCCTCCGGCTTCTTATTATAAAACAATATCCTGTGTTTTTTTCATTTTTTTCTATTACCTCCAAGTTCTCCTTTAAAGCATCTGTAGCACACAAAGGCTTTGTTGGCCTACTCTCAGAACGTCGCTCTTTCAATTCGGCGCTTTCAATTAGAGCCCTGTGTCACCTGCCATTGTGTGACTCCGGTTTAATAATATGTCTGGAACCATGTAAGGATCACTCCTAATAAAATCAATGAATACATTAATTACATAACAGCAACACAGCGTCGGAGAAATGCACCAACAGAAGCAGATATCACAAGAGCAGAAGGTCTCTTAGGATTGGAAAGAAATCAGAGCTTAATTACTAAGATCAGTGGCTATAGCGTTTATCAGATGATGAGCCTATATACGCCAACATAATTTTACAAAAGGCCGAATAATGGGGGGAACACACTATTTATACTTCAATGGGGGGATAAATGTAATTTTCCAACATATGCATCTAATTTTAGCCTGTGTGATTGGGCAATGAAAATATAATGAGGACCTCCGGGAATCTAAAAATGCAACCGTTGCAGTGGGGCTCTCCCAGCACTGCAAGGGTTAAGTGCTCGTTTCGGTCTAAGGCCAGGGTGGGCAACCTCAGCCCTCCTCCTGTGCTTTAACTACAAATCCCAACGTGCCTCTGCCTCTGAGAGTCCTGTCTGTAACTGTCAATCTTGCAATACCTCATTAAACTTGTAGTTCCACAAACAGCCGGAGTTGGCCACCCCTAGTCTAGGGGCTAAGATAAAGAAAATTATACCTGATCCTCGGTCCTGCCTGGCTGCTAAATCCATCCTCACAGCCTCTTTTGCCTGGGCTCCGCTGTCCTAAAGACTGCTGTCGTCATCACGTCTAATGCAGGTCCACTGTTTGACATTAGATGTGAAGATGCCAAGGAACATTCTATAGCTGGAGTGGAGGAAGAGAGACGTGAGAACTGACTGCGACAGGATCAAGGATCAGGTGAGTATATCTTCTGTATTCCAGCCCCTAGAGCAAGACGAGGAGTTAACCCTTGCAGCACAGGGGTAGCCCCACTGCAAGGGTTAATCTTTTAAATAACTGGAGTTCCTCTTTAAAAGGCAACATACTGCAACAAATAAAATCCAGGAGTGAAATGTGTAGGCTGTCCTTGCTGGCTGTCATTGCTCCTTCCCCAGTTAGGGAAACAGGCAGTAGTAAAAAATGTAATAGATTAAATACGTTCCTGTTTACATATTTACCATATAAGATACTGCTACAGTTGTCTTGGGATTATCTTTATGCTATGATAATATCGAAATGTCCGGTCAAAACACAAATATACGAACAGGGACGTTACAAACCTAACTGTTGATATTTACATTCTGCCTTTCGTAAGGATACAGAAAAGTATTTATTTCCGTTCCTTCTTTTTCTTTTTTGCTTTGAGAAATCACAGGAAGTTCCACTACAAGACTATAAATCTAACGGGGGTCCTGGAGCATTTTATTAGAGCATTCGCATCGCAATGTTTTGGCTGATCTGCTTATGATCTGTTTCTCATGTATGCAAGTGTT
>NW_017306997.1:707418-760893 GCF_000935625.1 Nanorana parkeri
ATATGCATATAATTATTCCAGAATTTTTTGAATATAATACGTGCTAAGCATCTACACTTAAAAGAGAACTATGGGGTGAGTGTTTTCCCCATAGTTCTCTTTAGGGTCACGGGAGGACATATACTAACCTCCTCCTGTGACCCAAAGCTCACCAATAGCCCGCGATATACTGAGAGCGCCTAAGCCGGGACGGATCCCGACAATATGGTCAAAATCCACCCAGCTGCGTGAGTGACAGCTGGCTCTGCCTATCCAGAGGCAGAGTCAGCTGTGCCCGCCCCTTCCCCCGTTCGTTCCTCCACTCAGCGCTGGAGGATCGGACAGGGGAGGGGGGGGAGGTTGCAATCCCTGCGGGACAGTCACTGCTCACTGCAGGGAGACGATCAGGAAGTGAGCGGATTGACTGCATGTTTCTGCTCGTTTCCCGATCTATAGAGCTGACCTCTGACAGCTTCTTTGTCACAGGTCGGCTCTATCTATGAGGACGAGTGGAAATCACTCACCTCATAGTTCTCCTTTAAAGAGACCCTGTCACTAATAAAATAAAAATTGCTGGTAAAAGTACAGAAAAATTGAGTATGATAAATATTTACTTTTTTAGTGTTTTTTATTTCCATATATCATTTTTTCACTTGCAATGTGCCTTTGAAGCTGCTTAAAAATTCACCTTTTTCATGAAAGTCCGCTTCCTACCTCCTTGAACATCATAGTCCTCTCCTCTTCTGGAAGTGTCTAATTACTCTCTGCACTGACCCAGCTCCTCAGCCCCTCCCCTTAAATCTCCACATAACCTTGTATGTAGCTGCGAATAGTATGGAGCAACGGTATTAAAACTTTGGCCCTCCATCTTAAAACTATACATCCCATAGGGAGCTGCAACGCTGAGCCACAGGGATGACTTGCAAAAGCAGATGCATGGTGAGATTTGTAGTTTCACAACAGCTTGAGGTCTGAAGCTTGGCTACCACTGCTATAGGGTGTCAATTGATTGACAGTTTGGAGTCAGCTGGGGCTGCTGATATCACATTCAGGAGGACAGAGCCCAGCCGCAGCCTCAAGGCTAGGCAAGCAGTGTGAGTACCTGAATTTGACCTGGTATTAGCGTCTTACAATTCTCTGTACAATAAGAGCTCAGACTGGGAAAAGGAGAATCAGCACAGTGAGCCAATCAGTTGTGCTGTAGTCTTCATGTGCTAAAAGGAAACTTGCAAATAGGGGGAGAGAGCAGAGTGACAGAGATGAGCTAATCCGTCTGCTGCTTCTCCTTTCACTGTCCAGTCAGGCTGGGGGAGGGACAAGACCTCTACGTGTTATTGAACTGTAGCAGAGAGTCTCCTGCCCTGTAACTGTATATAGGGCTGTGCTGCGTGACAGAGTTGTGTAAAGCTCAGAACTTGATGGACAGAAATGTAAATCCTTCAGCAAGTAAAACGGCTCCCTTATATGTATTTCATCTGTGGATTTAGCAGTTTGCCTGGAGTTCAGCTTTAAAAAGTCAGCCCACCAGTATGTACTGTGTAATAATTACTGGCATATTTGTTATAAACTGCAGCAACAAAGTCAAACTCAGCGAAGTTGTAGCCAAGGTCCTTCAGGCATTTCTCCTTGTGCCTCTAATAGGCTGATGTGGAGCTCAGCAGGGTTATTAGGAGCTGTGTGCTAAGTACTGTATTAGCTGCATTAAGCTTCATCTGGCAAATGTGGATATGTAAATCTTCCTATTTCCAGACACTCTTGTCATTAGGGAAATGGTTTTGTTGCCGTATTTGTTTGCAGTAGAAATGTTACTAACATGTTTTGGTGACATCAAAGCTAAAGGACACGCGGGACACAGCCAGGAGAATTCTGTACAATAGAAGCAGAGAACAGGTTGTAATCCTACCAGGGATCACAGTCATGCCCTTTAAGAATAAGGTTACTTGGGGCTCTTAGCTGCCAATCAGATCCGTTCTTATAAAAAATGACTTTCCCATTCACATAAAACATCTGTACTGTGATCACAAGGACTGTTTTATAGAAAGTTCTGTTCTCCAGACTATGAACCTTCTGAGATATCTGAGAAATAGTCACCTGTCCTCACTGGTGTCAATCATTATAAAGTTGGGGAGAGGTCTGCGTCACAAAGATCACCACCAATCAGATCCCAGCTGTCTATTCTTCCAGTGCAGAGAAATCTATCTATCTATCTATCTATCTATCTATCTATCTATCTATCTATCTATCCTGTATGCTTCATCTAGCATCCAATGCCTTTATATAGCATACAAAAAAAGCACCATTAGAAAAACAAATCCTAGCAGTGTATACAATACTGTATAAGGTCACCCACACAGAAGTCATTAGGCTCTTGATAGATTTCCTCTGTGACCTGAAATGAATTCTTCTATAAGTTCATTTGGGGAAACGCCAAGCCTTGCATTGTTTATATGTTGGCAGTGTGCTCTGTTGTGTATGGAATCCTGAATGCAATCCTCCTTGTGACAAGTTGCCAGCGCTATCATGTGGGGTGGGGGGCAGTAAGTCACATGTTCTGATACCTGGAAGTATTTTTATTAAAAAAAATTTCCTCTCAGGTAATGGCTAGTGGGGGAGCAGAGGGAAGTCAGTATGTGCTACTGGTCAGATACTCATTAAAGGAAATCTGTCACTTTGCTGTACATTAGTGAAAGCACATGTTTGCTGTGGTGAAGTGTCTATCAAGGAAAATAAATGAGAAAGTAATGTTTTATGGGGAAACACATGAATGGTGTAAAAGTAACTTATCCACGTTTGTAAACTTGAGCCTATAGTGATTAAATGCAACCAGAGATCTAAGGAGTAGGTGGTGTCTGGTTGGGAGAGTCACAAGATTCTTGGTAGTATTTTCTCTGCTGTTTGAACTATGGTAGACTGTGAACGTACTGTACAAAAAGCTAATAATAATAATAATAATACATAAATATATGCAGCATCAGAACTATGTGGAAGAGATGCTTTTAGGGGCTGGTTGGGGACGCTCGTTAGGTCAAGTAACATGCAGCCATATCTTTTTCTCTCTGTATTCTGTATGATAGGTTGTGGGAACTCTTTACAAGAAGCACACAATATCATGCCTATTCTAGTTTAAATTAATCAAAACAGAACTGAAAAGACAAAAGCTTATATTATTAGCTTAATCTGCGGTACAAGATAACAGTAACAGAACACAAAACAATAGAGCTGTTTAGCCCATCATCTTGAAATTTCGTACAAGTAAAGTAGTATAAGCCACAAAGGATAACACACAAAATGTTACACATAGACTGGTCATGTAGCAAAAGTCAAGAATTAAAAGTTTCTAAGTGAAGCTGATCCCAGGATGAGAAGGAATGTGGAAATGGTGGGACAAGTACAACACGATAAGGGATTTCCAAAGGAAATCTTTTAAGTCTTCATTTATGGAAATCTCCCTTATCTGCAGGACAAACAGAGGGAAAGTGTTGAATTACAGTAATAAAAGACTTGAGGCAGTTGGAGCATTTAGTTAACCTCATGAATGCCAGATGGCCGACCATAGACCAACGGGAAGTGGCTGAAATTCTGTCATTTGTCTTATGCGTCATAGAAGACTCAGGCTAATAATTTAGTTACTGGTGGGTATTCAGAGCAAACAAAGGATTACAGAAGGGGGAATCCAAGAATGCATTTCACCTAAATGTTTGTCTTTGAATATATAAATATATGTATTGACTTAAGACATAAATATAACAAAAAATGATATATATATATATCTGTTTTAGAAATTCCCTGTTACTCTCTGTTTACACACACCAATCAGCCCCGAAAAGAGGATCCAAACCTCTGAAACGCGTCAGTAAACCATTAGGCCCCTTTTACATGGGCTGTCCATTCAAATCCACCTGTCAGTTTTTCCGGAGGATTTGATCGGAAGCCCAATCAAACTCTGTGGACAGCCGGATGAAAATGGAAATGCGTCTGCTTACATCCGGTTACCCCGACTCTGTCTTAGTCTGGAAAGAAAATGGTCTGCTTTGGCAGACTTGAGGTAATCGTATGTAAACGGACACATGTCCGTTTACATTTGTCTGCCCATAGACCTAATATGGGTCCAGTTAGTTCAGTTTGCAATGGAGGAAAAAAACTGAAAGGACACGGATGTCAAAAAATGGACATCTGTTTCGTTCTGATCTGCTCTGATCAGCAGGATCGCAAAGGATGGTGCCCATGTGAAAGGTGCCTAAGACCTCCAATAAAATATCCTACATGGTTAATGAGACTACTACTACCTACTATCTCTTCATTTACTTTGGCTTTGCCCCTCTAAATTGAATGAGCACTCATAATTCCACATTTCTTGTCATCAACACATGAGAAGCCCCTATACCTTGGCATGGTCTGCTACTTTGGAATGGTCTACTGAGCCGCTCACCACCAAGAACTTACAATAACGTAGCCTGCACCTCCAAAGATTATTTTTTTCCTCTCCAAGATTACAATGATACGATCATTCCCTGAGTTGTAATGAGAAAGTTCTGCTTCCAGCATCCTTTTAGATGTATTACTCTCTTTGTAATCATCTCACCAATAATGAACTTCCTTGGATTGGCTGCAGACAGAAATTAAGAACTAATTTTTACTTACATGGAATTACCAGATAACTTTTGTAGCAATTATCTCGTATACAGGTGTTTTATCAGCTAGAGGTTCACAGAATCCTCTTAAGTACACTGCTGTCTAACAAGCATCTTCTACATTCAGTTGGTTAATCTATTGTTGTTTTACAGGTTGGAGATTGTTCACAGCGTAATGTTTTATAGAGCCCTCTGGCATCAAAGGGAATAAAAGAGTAATCTTCTAATAACTACGCATTTTATGTATAGGCTTCCCAGGCTCCAAATCACACAATATTCCGCTGTCAGTCGGAAGACAATACTTTCATCAAAAGATCATGTTGTAAGGAGCGGTGTACAAGATCCAAATGATGGAAATCCATTAGCACAAAGGGAATTCTCACTTCACAACTGGTCCTTAAAAAAACCCACAAGTACTTCATTAGACAGAATCACTCGGGGGGCTCCTCTGTTCCCTGTTCTGTCTTCTACCCTGAGACAATTATTGTTTCAGTATTAGTGTACTGTGGTTTATTTTTTGTTGTTGTTTAATCTATCATTCAACAGATGACAAAAGTAAACAAATGGACTATGTTAAATATTTCTTATTTTATTGTCAGCTCCAGAACTTCTTTACTTAAAGATGACAAGCATCTGTGTTGATTTGTATTTGATGCTTGTAGGTGTGACCAGCTTTTGGATCAGATCAAATAGAGTGTGAAAGTGTTGTCCGCAATGCGCAAATAAACTTTTTTAGGGTAGAAAGGCTTTTGTGTATATGTGTATGAAATGGATTGGGAGTGGACAATGTGGCTGTGGAGGTGGAACCAAGCTCAGGTGTGCCAAAGGAAGGGAGAACCATGCAATTCAGGTAAGTTGAGGGGGGTGAACATGTGTATTGTATCATCCTAAATACGGGTATAAGATGAAACATGGGCACAAAGGTAGAGTTAGCCTTTAATGTGAACTCTTCCTTTGGCCCATGCAGGGCAAATTTAAAGGTTCACTTAGCTCCTTCCCTCCCTTGCACCATATACTCACCTTTCCTTTCAGCTCTCTTTAGCCATCAGGACCAGTAAAAGAACACCTTGTGTATGCTCAATATCAACTTGTCAGAGTGTACACAGGGCAATGCAATTCTTTCCCAGTCCCACATGACAGCACTGGGCCAATCAGGAGGCACCTGGCCTTGTCACATGGGAAAGGGGAAGTGCCAGGTATTTAATTTTGCTCCCAGGGAGCATGGGGAAAAGGGTGGCGTCAAACAAACAGCACCAGAGCGAGGAAAGCTAAATATACCCTGTTTGGAAAGAGAGAGGGATCTAAGTGATCCTATTATTTTAACCTATATGGGAAAGGTTCACTTTAAAGTGGAACAACAACCCTCTTATCCCTTACAGCCAAGGAAGGTGCAATTAGCCTCTGTTTGGATTGCAGTTGCCATGGTGCCAAACATGTGATCAGCCAGGACACCAGCCATTTGATGGCTTGAAAGTTCGGTTGAGAGCTGAAATAAGCACACTGACAGCCTTGACAGTTGGTATGCCTTAATAGTGATTGTTTTGGGAGACAATTTGGGTCTGGTGGATATTTTGAGATCTAAACAGCTCTACCATTAAAAAAAGTTTTTGTTCAGACCAAAGTTTTGCTTTAATTCCCTCGTAGGCCAAATAAAGTGCAGACATAATCAGAGATCTGATGCCATTTGAATTTTCCCATGTGGGGCCCCGGCCCATTTTACACCTGCATTTGTTTTTAAGAGCCAGAGAGTTAACCTCCCTTCAGTACAAAATAAACCACCACACGTGACATGTTTAGAGGAACAGAACTCCCTGATCGCTGTCACTTCAGCTGCAATCTGAATCTTAAAGTGATTTCCTATTCCATTTGTTTATAAGCACGGGGATCTGAGGAGCAGCAAAAGGGTTCCTTTTGTCTGGTGTCACTCGGTGCTCTGCAAGTCTCTACTTGCCTTTGTTCTGATCATTTTAATAGTCACAGCTGTCAGGAGCCTGGAGTAAATAGGTTAAGAGAGAGACACGCTATGTGTCTGCCATATTATCATCGGAAGATTGGAGCCTTGCTTATTTTCATTAGACAAAAAATTCATTTTGTAACATTAATCGGTCATCAAATCATTTGGAATCCAATTTACCTGTAAAAAAAAAATATTTTCACTATAGGAAGAGTTTTATATTCCTGCTTTAGTCCAGTAAGGCATAATGCGCATCGTTCCCAATAGATAAAATTGTCAAAACAAAGAAGAGCTAAACCGCAAATTTGAGTAATGAAAAGCTGAAAAACTGGTCATTTTTTCAATTACTTTAAGAAAAAAATTAGGGAGCAAGCCATGAAATCAAGTCAGCCTCATACAATGCTAAGACTGCAACTACCAACTAACCATTACATAGAATGCAATCTTATCCAAAAGTGAACCCTGGCAGTCAGAATCTTTTTAAAGCTGGCCATACACTGTTATTCAATTCGTTCAACTGCAGGCTGGATGGACAAATCTCCTGCTGTATTCTGACAGTGGCGGGTGTGTGTTGACAGCAGTGGGTGTGCCGCTGTCGGAATACCCGAACAGTGATGGCAACTGACTGGCTGCCATCACTGTTCAGCTAAAAAACATTCCCCACCAGCTCCTTCCATGTTCCATTTTAACATCGCTACCAAGAAACAATTTAGGCAGATGAGCATTTTATGTCGTCAACTGTATAGTTTATTGTGTTCATTTAAATAGGGTCAAGATGATCTTTAGCACTTCACAGAGTACACAGAGCCATTTTTTTTGTCCATCCATGGAGGCAGACACAGAGCAGTGGAAACCTAAGAGACATTCCAAGTCTTCCCTGATCCACTAAAGAAAAGTGTTTTTTGTCTTCTGTATCTGCATTAGAGAGATATCTCTCACTTTCTGTACTGGTGACCACACTGGAAGTAAAAGGAAATTAATTCAGGGGGGGTTCATAGACAGCACAAAAACTGAAAAAGATTTTAGCCCTTCCCTATTCTACTAACGAAAAGCTGTTTTACTTCCTCCTGTATCTATATTAGAGAGATACCCCTCACTTCCTGCCAAACAGTAGGTCAATTTTAAATAGGGTCACAACAAGCATAATAATATGAAAAGGGTTCTAAGTTTCCTAAAACTAACAAAAATGTTTTGGTTAGGTTGACCTCTACAAGGGGAAGGTATTAAACTTAAACTTATTAAACAGGTACTGCAGATGCAAGCAAAAATCCATAGATCTGTAGTTCTCAAGGAGAATTCTGTCCATCTATGGCCACTATGAAATTGAGTTTAAGCTGATCTTTTGGATAAGTAAATAATGTCTAAATATAAGACCCATGTGTGTTCTTACTAGAATCTTGGAGAGCACTGCGTTTTTCTTCCAGATCTGTGCAGTAATAAACATGACACTTTACCTCTGTGCAGGAGCTTCCTGTAATAAAGACCAGTCACTGCTGCTCTCTCTCTCTTTGTGCAGGGTGACTGGTCTTGTATCTGCCCCTCCTGTCATTTTCTACAGGCAGCCTGTAGTGGGTGGAGCCTGCTGGGTCTCTCCCATAGTCTTGCTCGCTGCACAGATTACGTGCAGCACAATGATGATATCATGACTACTTGCACATGGTAATAATTGGATTTGGTGCACATAAAGAGGATTTACATCCTTTGTGACTATTGCGGAATGTATTTAAATTTTTTTTTTTTTTTTGTGGCCGGAGTTCAAGTTATTATCTGATCACGATTAGCAACCTCAATGCAAGATTAAAAAAATGTAAAAAAAAGAAAGAAAGGAGATTTGAGTCACTGCTACAAAGTGTCCTTAAAAACAGCAAATGATTACAACTATCTAGATTGTCAGGAACAGTTCCCAGTTCATTAAAGCCTTAAAAAAAAAAAAAAGATTATTAATAGATTACCATGAAACCATCCAGCTATTTCCTTTCACAAAATCATCTCTAACTTGACGGTTCCCACAATAAAAAAAAATAAAACATCTTGCAGCTGATCCAAAAAAAATCTCATTGTGTTTTAAATTCTGAATAATTCAATTCTTGATGTTGGAGCTTGTGACATCTAATTGTGAGCCAATTTTCTTATGCAGCGAGTCCAATTGTATTTATTTATTTATTTATTTTCGCTGGCGAAATGAAACTTTACTCCGCTGAATCTAAAGCCTAAAGGGTTTCAGAGCGGCTTTGCAATAATGATATTAATGCTGGGAACCAAAGTCAGGGGGAGGGTGCGTTCAATCCCCTTCCTCGATTCACGTCTAGATGTATTATTAACTGCTTTTTTTTTTAAAAAGGGGAGATCGCTTTCTATAACGTGATTTGGTGGAACGTGATCCTAATTGGTCGGCTAATTTGAAGAGTTCTCGTCTGACCAATTTTTAATAATCTGATTTTTCCTTCTTTCTTTTTTTGTTAAAGTGAGGTGAATGCTGAAGATGTCTCAGTAACAATAATGATAATAACCATCTCTCAATAAGCCCATTAATTCCTACGCTTTTTCTTGGTGCCACTTGCTGAAATCATTCATAATTTCACTCGCGGCTGGCGTCTATGGAAGGCTAGGCCCAGGCTGACTAATTCATCAAAGTAAATGTGTTTCTCATTTGGCTGATAACAGCTTTGACAGAAATGTTACCACAAAACAAGTGCTGGTGTGAATTATCGGCAGTCTGTTTTTATAGGTAAAAGAACCCGAGTACACAATTTATAAATCGAGCACTTTGCTGAACTTCAATTACCCTAAGGATTCAATAAAATATTTCATTGTCAGCTGTAGTTTGCCATTCTGAAAAATCCCAGATTCAGAAATGATATGTGACTGAATCTTGACTAAATTCAACAATATCAGGGCCGATCCTTCGGCTAGCTTCAGGGCCGATCCTTCGGCTAGCTTCTGCTCCAGGACCCCTTCAGTTCAGTAGAACCGAAGGGGTGCTGTACGGGCTATTCACAATAGCCCAATGCTGCAAGGTTAATTGGCTCCTCTCTAGATTGTGTATGTATGCATGTGAGATAGGGACCTTAGATTGTAAGCTCCTTGAGGGCAGGGACTGATGTGAATGTTCAGTATGTAAAGTGCTGCAGAAATTCTTGGCGCTATATAAATATACTGATTTTTATTTCTGTCCATGAAGTCCTGACATTTACACAGTTCTGTCCCACAGCACAACCCTGTCTGGAAATAGAGTGGACATGATTTTCCTCTGTTGTAGTTTCACTCTCACTTACAGGTCCCCTCCCCACCCCCAGCCTGTGACTGGAGAGTGAAAGGAGAAGCAGCACAAGCACACTAATGAGCTCATCTCTCATTTTGCTTTCCCCATTCAGAACGCTTTGTGCACAGTAAAGTGGCGTCACAAGGGGGGTGCTGGGGGTGCGGCCCGGGTGACATCATTGTTGGGGTGACACCAAAATGACTCACAGTCATTTTGGTGTCACCCCCCTCTGAAAAGTCGGGCGCTCGGTCATGGACCGAACGCCCGACAATATCAGGAGAGGAGGGGACCCGGCGGCATCCCTTATCCCGCCGGGTGACTGTCCCCTCCTCTCTCTGCCGGCATCCATCACCAAGATGGCCGCCGGCAGGTATCAGAATACTGCCGCGCGTGCGCGATGATGTCATCGCGCACGCGATGTGCTGCTTCTCCCTCCCCCTCTCTAAGCTGTGATGTATAGAGACTGTGAGAGGCCCATACTAGGTCAAAACTTGGTCATGTGATCTCTGATGTCACATGACCAAGTACAGGGGATGCATGGGGGAATGTCTTTGTGCACTGATCTGGCCTTTATAAGCCTCATGTCTTCTCATGCTTGGGAGAACTTCCCTTTGCAGCTGACTGCCTCTTCCTGTAGTGCTGGCTCAGGTTGCAAACCTACACACAGACACCATGTATCCATTTCAGAGACAAGGCAGTCTGCTGCAAAACAGAAGTTCTGCCCAGCATGAGAACAGATACAGATTTAAAAGGAAGAGCAGCAAAGAGAAGGGAAACAACCATGGATTACAGTAAGGCACACATTACAGTATTGTTCTATGTTAAAAAATCTGAGGGTTTAATGTCACTTTAAGCATCCAACGATCTATTAAAAACTAAGATTAAAAAAAATAGCTTTAGAGAAATACATTTTAACTTTTAAAAATGAATAATGAAGCAGGCATAACGCGACAGAAAAGGGTCCATTTGAATTCCTTACGTTTTGTGGCTTCTTCCACCACGTCTTCACGTTCTGACAAGGCAAGCAAAGGGTTTTTCCCCCCTTCCCTCACCACATGTGCGACTTATGTTTCTGTTTTTTTTTGCTAGCGACAATGTGGAGCCAGAGTCTTTCCGTTCAGCCCAAGTCATCTCTGAGCAGCTAACAACAACACAAACAGTGGCTGCCCCTCTCTCTGGCTCTCCCTCTCTCTGTACTGTGTTCCCCGCAGTGTGTGCACCCGGCTCGAGCCTGGGATTTATAGCATGGAATCTGTGCCTCTCAAGGGCCAATTCATGCCTACCTACAATGGAACTACTGAGAGACAAAACTGCAGGCACAGTGTTCAACTGCTTGTGTTCGAAGCCGTGATTTACTGCTCAGCACAATCGCTGCTTCTGCACACTCCATTAAATTCACAACACATACAGTTTTCCTCAATTAACTCCGTCATAAATCAAAACAAAATATGCCACTTCCCTCTCTTATAATCACTCCTTTTTTTTTTTCTCGTTTTTTGGCTTCCAATCTACGAGTTACAAATATTATTAAAATGCCTATTTTTCATTCGTTTTTCCTTTTTTTCTTTTGCGCTATTTTTTTTTTTTGTTTACTTTTGAAGGCCAAAGACGATGGCCAAGAGACTAAGTGATTGATCATATGAAGTTTGATTGTCAGCATAAACGTGCAATCAATTGCGGAAGTAAAATCACCAAATGCACATTCGAAGAAACATTATCCCACCTTGAGAGTTTTAGGGACAATTCACACCATAGGGTTGCGTTAATCGCACAGTACTGTGTGTTCAACACATGCTATCCCACAGTGTACCTTGTGTGTGTTACTGTACTCTAGGTGCATTACTTTTCCATTCACTTAAATGCCACCCCAATGCACCTCCTGGCAGCCATGCATCCCGACAGCCATAGGTAGTGTGGTACCGCAAGTTGTACAGCGCTGCAGTGGTGCATTGGAGTGCCATTGAAATGAATAGTAATGCAACTCACCTAGCACAAGGAAAGGCACACTTAGCGGCGGACCTACTGCCAGTGCAGTCGGCTGCACCAGGGCCCCATTAGTCGAATACGGGGCAGTGCATGGTCCCTAGTGCCCATGGGGGGTGTCCAACAGGCTTCTGAGAGAGGGGTGGGGTCCAATGGGTTCCCGCTAGGACTATGGGCCGCATATCCCTAGTAACAGGAGAGGGGAAAGCTGGGCGGGCAGTTCGCAGGCATCAGGAGAACCGGAGGACAGCTGGAGATGGAGGAGGTAGAAGGAGGAGAACAGGTGAAAGATGCAATGTATCCGAGTATAGAATCGGGACTGTAGGGGGCCAATTGCGAACCGGCACCACTCAGAGTTTTCTTGTATACATAGAGATATCTGTGTATATAGAGAACAGTGTGTGCTATACACACTGAAATGAGAAAAAAATCTTGCGCGAGGGCCCTTTGTTCCTTAGGTCCGCCACTGGGTGCACTGTGCGATAGCACACATTACATGCTTGCTAAACTGAACGCTATGGAGTAAATAGGGCCTTAGGCCGCACACACTGCCGGCCCCACCAAACGTTTAAACCAGCTTCTGTGATCTAGTTTGTTCAGGGCAAAATAAAACAATGCATGAGTGCAAAAATTCCTCAATATCTCCAAGATGCCGGGATCAATGATGAAAGTGCGCAAGTGCTATACCCTGTGCCAGGGTGACAGCACTCTCCTCCTCCGGCACCTAAGGTTCTTTTCGCGATAGCAGTCACAAGCCCCACAGCAAGATGTCCAGCGCATGCACAAGAATTTGCTTACATCAGCGGCGGGCAGATGACGCTGCCCGCAAAAAAAGCTGCTGGCTTAGGAAAGATGGTGCTGGCCTTGTGAACAGAGGACTTGGCATGGGCTGAAGGGGAAATTATTATAGTTAATATTCTTAATATAGTGCGTATATAGTTAAAATATGCTCAATCGCTCATGCAATCAAGGTGGCCCCTGTGCCACTTCCTGGTCATAACACAAATTAACAATTAAAATAAACCTTTTGAACTAAAGGATCAGATCAAAAGATGGTGAAATTGACAGCCTCACCCTATTGCCTGAATTTTATTAAGATTGTACAATAACCATTCGGGCAAGGTTGGCATCTGCGTTTAGCATAAATATGACTTGAACCGACAGGGCACAAGGCAGCATTACCAAATCACATTATTATGAGTAACAAAAATGTATTTTTCTTGACTCAGATAAATACTACTGTTTCAGATGGCCAAAAGCCTAGGCAATGATCACATGATCTCTGGCCACCAGGACCATTGTGTCCTTAGAGACCGCACAAAGTAGTCCATTGCCAGATAGACAAGTAATAACATAAAAAAACAAACAATAAAGCACTGTTTAGTGCTACTCTGCAGCAGCTTTTGCTTTTTTCAAAAATGTATGCCCTTATGTGTGTGTATATATATATATATATATAATATATAGTATTATTATTATTTTTTATATTTTTTTACATACATAGAGACAAAGTTTATAGAACATTATCACCCAATACAGACATGCAATACGTGTTTTACCTGCCGAAGAATTTGTGTTTCTGTGCATCCAGTCCTGAGATTTACACAGCTCTGCCACACAGCATAGCCCTGCCTGGCAGGGCTGGAGACCGGATTTATTTCTGCTGCAGCTCAGTAACACTTACAGGTCTTGTCCTTCCCCAGCCTAAACAATGAAAGGAGATCTAGCACATTAATGATCTTATTTCTCTGTCCCCCCACTCTCTCCTCCTATCAGTAAGCTCATGCCTGCAGTACAAGTAATTGACTCCTTGTGCTGCTTCTCCTTCTCCCAGTCTGCGCTCTGCTGTACAGTAGACTGGAACAGGAGTATACCTTGCCAGATAAAGGTATTTACACTGCTTAAATTTTAAAATATACATTTAAGGATGTATTAATGTATATAAAGATGCATTAATGTGTGTCTTTTTTATCTGCCTGGATTTAACCTTTTTCTTTTTCACATATACAAAAAAGCTATCGTTCCCGTTTGGCTCCTTGAAGATTGAAAGACACAGTCACAGCCCCTAACGGAGTTGTTGAACAAATTTCCAGCCTTCTGTAGCATCAATGCACAAACTAATTGCCCTCAATTTACTGCTCATAAACTTGAGACCTACCTCCAACCTCGCTCTGCTCCTGGGGGACTGGTCTGTAAAACTGGAGGAATAAATGGCAGGCCAGGCATCACATCATTAAATAAAATAGAAATAGCTATTAAATAAAAGCATTCGCTCCTTCCCCTGATTAAACATAATCCCATTTAGAACAGGTACAATAAACCAGGGAGTCTCGATAATAATCTGCAATTAGCCCCACATACTTACATTAAAAATATCCCATTATTGAGGAAAAAAAATACGCAATGCCACGGGCCTCAATGGCATATAAACCAGCACTTAATATTTTTCCTAAATAAAGCAGAATTTTGGTGGTTACTCTTAATAAATTAATGTATATAATCTTTTAACGAAAAATAAAATGTCCTTGCAGTTTTTGAACTTGAAGTATATCTAAAGCCAAAACTGTTTTGGGGGATAGATTCAGGAAAGGTGACTTCCCCTGTTTGTTGTTGTCTTTGTTCCATAGGGAAGGTTTCATTTTCACTTCCTGTCTTGGATGCAAAATAGGAATTAAGACGACATCTCTCCAAAGCGGCCGCGTGTCACTCCGCAGTGTCATCATTGCGCGTCACTTCACCTCGCGCGTGTGCGGCCATCTGATTCACGCCTGCCGGCAGCCATCTTTGATGGACGCCGGCAGGGAGCGGACGTTCACCTAGCGGGTTGAGGTATACCGACGTTTCCCATCCTCTCTCCTGACACTGTTGGGCTCCCGGTCCATGACCAACTGCCCGACGTTTTAAAGCAGGTGACACCAAAATGACTTTTGGTGTCACCCCTCCAATGGTGTGTGTGCCCCCCCCCCCCCAAGGGGGGTGTGCCCCCCCCCCCCCCCACGACGCCACTGTGTATATGTCCAGGCTTTACCCAAATGTACCCCCAAATCTCGCTCTCTCCTTTTAGACCAAGGGTAGGCAAACATGGCGCTCCAGCTGTGGTAATCTACCAATCCCATCATACTTGTGCCTCTGGTAGTAATGCCTGTGCTGGCAATGCCTCATGGGATTTGTAGTTTTACACCAGCTGGAGAGGTTGCCCATGAGTTAGCATTATATTATATCTTTGCTTTGTTTCTGCAGAATGTGTGTTGTGCGTCATAACCAGGAGGCTCTGGCTTCATAATTACAACTCTGCCCAAACCCTATACTTTAGTATTGGGTTGGTACTGGTAGGCTGAATCACCCACTGGTATCTTGGAGTGGAGATTTAAATCTTATAGTCACCTCATTTGCATTGTCTTTACTGAGAGTCAGCAGGTGCCATGCTGTGCCTGCGTGTGCCCAAACCATTGACAACAATGACATGCTAAAGAGTAGTGGCCACACTCAGCCCTTCATCTTTTCAGATGCTTCCACGTGTATATGACTGGTAAAGATAGGAGGAACCTATAAATGATATGTGCTTATTTGCATTGACTTTACTAAGAGTCAGCAGGTGCCATGCTGTGCCTGTGCTTGCCCAAACCATTGACAACAATGACATGCTAAAGAGTAGTGGCCACAGTCAGCTCTTTGTCTTTTCAAATTCTTCCATGTACATAAGTGGTAAAGACATGAGGAATCTATAAAAAGTAAGTGCTGAAAGGGATAGCAGTCTTCTTAAATTGCACTGGGGTTGTGTTATATTACCAGTTTAAAAGGAAATTGATCCGTGATTACTGTTATGCTATACTTTTGCCTTATTATAAAATAAATTCCATAAACTCCAATCAGAATCCTTTTTATTAATGAGTAACACACACAGCTATGGCATGTAGCAAGTTACCGTATTATATAGATTACCATTAACCAGGTAAATCACTGTCCTAATAGGCAGCGAGGAGGTTAAATTAAACAGCCGCTACCCCTTTCTCATTCCTTCCAAAGCGTAAAGCCATGTACTGACTAATCAGCAACAACTGAGGCGGCTGATACGTGCTCTGACTCCTGGAGAGTTAACGACAGCGATCTCTAATAGTATTGATCAGGACCCGCTACTGATTTAATCAGTTGCAGGTCTGTGGGGAACCTTAGCCTGGCTTGGCTGCATAAACAGGAGAACTGTCAATCACTGATGCATCAGCTCTCCCCTGAGTTTTCTTGCTGCCTAAACTCTACACCTCACCGACCTGTTTACTGCTCCTATCAGTTCAGGCATTCTTCTCAAATGTCCATCTCCTGCAGGAAAAGTCCGGTCTGTTGAAATAGCAATTCCCCTTTTAGACCCAGATTGTGTCTGTTGATGGAGACGAGAAGCTTTGTTGTGTCTCTTGGACCATCTAGAATATGGAACACTGCCATTATTTTTAAGCTCGGGTCTATGCTACGGCATGACCTCTAAAGGATCCGGGCCCAAATTAGCCAAAAGGCTCTTTGTAAATGAACACAGGATTGTCTACGGGATTGTTATATTAATATTTCACTTAGCACTGAACTTGGATAAATCCAAAGATGAAGCCCTGGCTTACATTTACTCACATGAACTCAGCTTGACCATGGCAAGTGACCGGCATCAAACTCTGTGGCAATAAAGAGGCAATAGGCATGCCAACTGGGAGAGGTATGCTTATCACTGGCAATCAAATATTCATACACAGGGAAAACCAGGCAGAGCACCTTCTTGACCCTGCCATGATCTGACAAACTTTCATTATGAAACCTAAGGGCCCATTTACTTCTTTGTGATATATCACGTGCCAGTGCATTGCAATAAATCAGCTCATTTAAAATTAATGGGTTGCCAACGCACCCTAGTGTTCCTAAAATCGTGCATGACCTGTGTATTACAACAAAGTTGCATTGCCTTACTGCATTGGGATGTCATTCAAAACATTACATGCATTACTACCCAAAAGTGTAAGTCACACCAGTATGGTCCTGAGAAGATGTCATTAAAAGAACAAAATCTGCCAAGTGAGAGTTGGCAAGAGCCACAAAAACTTCCTCTGTCTTCTGTCCAACGTCTCATATGAGTCCCAGTGACAGGTACACCTACCTTGCCCACACCCTACCCTTCTAGTGCCATTATGGTAACATGCATCCAAATGGTAATGAGGCCTTACAGTAGATGTAAACCCAATCACTAAAATCTCCTATATGCTAATGCAATTACAAAAGTCCTTTTCAGTCTTTTAATATCCCCAGCTGTTATTACTGGGGATCCTGCCCTGATGGTCCTTGTTCAGGCATTTCCTGTTATAGGGTGGCAACGCTCTGTTTCTGCCTCCAATTTGTGCTCCGGCGCTGTCACACGGCCTTCCCATAGAGTTATTGAGCACATTATGTGGGCATGGTTCACTGCTGTCACCATCAGGACACCCACCCTGAGAAATGCCATGTAGTCATCACTGAAGGGTGCATGTAGACAGGAATTGACCGCAAAGAGGCCGCACGAGATCAGCAGCGCTGAGATACAACAAAGGTTGAAAACAAGGTGAAAACAAGTACCGGTATTATATTAAAACTATTTCTATTATTTATAATACTTAAGATAACTGAATGCCATCATATTTATGTTTACATCTACTTTTAGATGTAACTTATTCCAAACTTTTTTTTTTTTAGTTTTTTTTTATATATAGTGCAAAGTGTTAGAATTTCAGTCACAGTTTTATTTCTGCCCAAGCCCTCTTTGGGGCGATTTAACCTCACTTCCTGCCCCAGTGAAAATGTTGCCACTGGGACAGAATGTAACAGTAAACCTCCCCACTGTAATGGTACAAGGGCCTTGCTTCATGTGTGCTTGGAATGTAGAAGACCCATTGAGTGGTGGAATGATTTCCTATCACACAACAATCACCTAATGTCTGTGTGATCCATGACATTTGTAACTCGGTTGATACCTTCCCTTAGAGAGGGAAGAACTAGGGATGGACATACCATCTAGACAGGCTGTGAAGTTGCATAAGGGCCCACTGGAACTTAGGGGCCCATTTGTAATAGATGTGGTTCAGATGTGTGCTGGGACACCTGCCACTGTCACACTAATCTAGACACAGCTCATTTTTAACTAGGTGCAAACGGTTACACAGTGAACATGTGATTTTACTTGGCCAGCAGTTGCATAGGGGGCTCAACTATCGGTCTTACTCACGGGCCATTTCGTAATTCTCTCCACCACTGGGCATAACTATAGTTTTCATATTTTCAGTTGATTAAGGAGGCATTCTATTATGCTGACTGCAAAACTAACTTGAACACTGTGGCTTAGTCTATTATAGTCGAAAACCAGTCCCGGAGTAGAGTATTTAGAAGAGTGATAGATAGGTGCTCCTAAGTGAACAGTACAGATGGCTGCTAGAAGGAATGTGTTTAATGGCACTCCGAAGAGCTGCATATAAAACCTTCTCTTTAAATACTTCATATGCCAGGGCTTTGCCAAACCTCAAGGTACATTAGCGTGGTTAGTGGCTGGCTCCTCTATACACACAAGTTTTGTCTAACATGGATTCTGTGTGGTTAGGATGGCTTTTGAGTGTCTCCTTAAGATGACCTGAGGTTATGTCCAAAAACTAGACCATCCTCAAAGCAGTCATACAGAGCCTTGCTACCACATTAACGGAATACAGCCTACAAACCTGCATATAGGGCAAAGGTTCCAAACTTCATCTATCTTAGAAAGCTAGACAAACAGGCATGTATGCCAGTGCCTTGATTCACTAAAGAATAGAATATTTGCTTAGAAAAGTGAGTGGTCACTGAGCTTTGTAAGTTGAAGCTATTTACTTTAAAAACCTAACCATACACAAGGGAAATCTAACAAACAAACATGATTTTCACATGAGTGAACAATGGAAGGGATCACTGCTTTACCCTTTTTACTAAGCTGAATATTTGATCTCTGAAACTAAGATGACGACATTATCAGCTAGCTTCTATTTCCTGACTCTCATACTCTATATCAGTGGTAGCCAAACGTAGTCTTCGGCTGTGGTGAAACTACAAGTCCCATGAGGCATTGCAAGACTCTGTCAGCCGCAAGGCAAGACTTCCAGAGGCAGAGTCATGATAGGATTTGTCATTCCACCACAACTGGGGGGCAACGTTTGGCTACCCTTGCTCTATATGGTCAAATGTATGTGGACACCCCTCCAAATGATTGCATTCAGGTGTCCTGTAAAGGGTTCTGTTGATCGTACAGCATACAGTACAAAGATATTTTTTGGTGCCTACAACCTGGTAACATTTTGGGGAGATTCTATTCTGTTCCAGCCCCTGTGCACAAAGCTCAATAGCTTTTATTACAACGGGAATTGATTCAAAGCTCTGTCAGATATTGAGTCTGTGGCCCCACTTTCCCTTCCTGTTTTGGTGGCAATGTTGTCCTTGCAAAAAATGACAATAAATCTGAGAGAGGTTCTAAAGCTGGCCATACACTGCAAGTGGTGGCTGAACGAGGAAAATCACTTGATTTCCCCATCCACGCTAGAGAACATGGATGGAGGAATCTGGTCTACTATTGGCTTTAGTCACTGTTCAGCTGACAATTGTCCACCCGTTTCCTTCAACAAAAGTTGATTAAAAAATTGACTTTTATTAACTCGGTGGCCAGTCATGCCACTGAATCATGGCCAATCATGGATTTCCAGCAGGAAACATCTGAAATTCAATCTATGTATGGCCAACCTAGGTCTTTCCTACTCAAAAACATTTGACTGGAGTAAAACTTCCTGGTATGACCTAGTATGAAGCCAGAGAATGGTAGATCCATCTAAAGCTTCTCACATAGGTATTTTTCTTTGTGGCAGAGACTTTTAGTAGCCTTGGAAACCATAAATGTTTTGAGGGTGCTCCCTAAAGACTTGAGTTATGGACCTGAAGCTCCAGGGTCATTTCCAGAGTACAGGGATTGAATGGACAAAACAAAATACTCTCCCTGCAGAACTGGACATGAAGACAAATGCGAGCCAATAACAACATGTAGGAACAAATAAAATTGCATCCCTCACTATGAGCAGAGTGATCCCCACAGCTGAGTCTGTCAGCATTGTTTTGAACGTTTAATTACGAAGATTCTGAGAGCTGCTGATGAGTGGGGGCTGCCATGGCAAGAACCGATTGGACGGTTTGCCCGGGTTCATTAAAAAGGCACAGAGTATAACCCTTAGCGGCTTCTCCAATAAAGAGATGGGCCATTGATTTGGTGCACATTTCAGCAGATAAAGAGGTCTCATCGCTCCTTGTCACTATGGAGACACAAATAGAGATACCGGGCTGTGTAACATGGGCGCCAGCAGTGCATTAACCCTTTAACTGCTGCTGGGTCACAGATTGACAGCTGATGGGCGAACACTAAGCTCCTATGGATGCATTTTAATTTTCTCCTTTAAATTAAATCTCCCGTTTTGTTGAATAAATTATTCTTCTGTAGGTCAACTGTATACATTTTAGAGGTTTCAGCACACTTCATGGCGAATCGTTTCCTGCTTTTGGTCTTCACATATTGATATAGGGGAATGCAGGCTTGTTAAAATCTTTAGAAATGAGTGCTAAAGGGGTCTACTTTTCCAATAAACATATGATCAGTTACATTGTAGTAAGGCTTTGCCAAGAATGAAGCTCTTAGTGCAGTAAAAAAAAAAAGATACTGTTGGGAACACCATGTTAACTGCAACAGGATGTCTGTAACTTGACCTCAAGCTCTATGCAGACTTCTGTTGGCAAATGCTTTCCCAGTGCTCTTTTTTGTTTTATTTCAAATTCCAGTGATGTGTAGAAACCCAGAGCAACCAATAACAAGGAGTCACACTTTAATATAACTGCTTCTAAGCTGATGAGACATGAAATGTGATTGGTATCTAGTTATCTTACAAAACTTAAACATTTTCTTTATAGCAAGCTTATGGGAAATGGCATGAGTACATTGTCATGCAATTACCAATAACTTGTAGCATTCCAATCATTACTTTGACCATTATATTAAAGTGGATGTAAAGCCTAACTAAACCAAATGTGTCATTTCTTTTTAATAAAACTATCCCATGTTGCATCTCATCGCTGCTGATCTCTATAAGTCTCTTCAACCACTTCCTGTCTACATGCACTCTAGAGATGGCTACAGGGCAATTCTCAGGGTGGGTTTCCTGATGTTGACAACAGTAGACCATGCCTGCATATTGTGCATTGAAACAGCCACCTATATACTCCATGGTAAGCTGGTGTGTCATGGTGACAACACAGGAACACAGTTGGGAGGCAGGGACAGAATGTTGTTACTAAGGATAAGCTGAGGTTTAAACCAAACCTGATCTAAACTTAAGCTTCTCTGAACAAGAAAGTGCCATGGGCACTTCTACCCAATCAGCTGCGGGGCGGGAATGCCTGGAGTACATGTAAACAAAGGGGCGGGATGCGTGTGATGACATAATTTTCCTTATATGGCCACGTAGCCATATACACTTAATTTACCAAATATAGGCATTTAGCCATATAAGGTCAATGATGTCACTGCATCCCACCCCTTTACTTACATCAAGCTGTGGGTGGAGAATTCCCCACTCACAGCATTGAAGGAGCTTCCTTCTGTGTTCCGGAGGATCTCTGGAGGATCTCCTTCTGGGTTTAGAGGAGCTCAGGTTTGGACTGGGTTCAGTCCAAATCTGAGCTCATCTTTAGTTGTCACCCTATAACAGGAAATGCCTCAACAAGGACTGTCATGGCGGAATTCCTAGATATTATGGTACTGAAAGATTGGAAATTAGTTTTAAATTGACTTTACCAGATTAAATAAAGTTTTAATGAGAATTTTATCAGAGATACTTTAACTAAAAACCTTCGTATTAATAGAAAACAATGTTTCTTAATGAAACGCCAGTCGGATCCACGCTTAATTCCAAGTGTGTCATAGCTGCAGGAGAGAGTTTAGAAATTTGAAATGAATTTGTCCCTTTCTTTAGGCCTGGCCTTCTAAATTACGGGCTCAGAAGGGGGCTCGGAGAGATGAAATATGAGAAACCTAAAAATTACACAGCCATATTATTCCATAGTGACCCATGGCACAGGTCAGGCTCTCTTGCAGTCTTTCGTTCAATGCTGGGGATTGCTGTAAACGTTATTTGAGGCACCAGGGCCATCCCCGCTTGATTAAAACAAACAAACAAATTTAGAAATGTAACCTTTAACCCCTTCCGTGCCAGCAGAGAACGTCCTTTGTTGCCAGGCCCCTCCTTATAGAATGAGAGGCTGCTTTTATGCATTCCTCAACCTCTCAACAGAGCTCCTTCATTTATTTTCCTCATTCGCTTGTTTGTCTTCTGGTAAAGCCATTAATAGGAATAACTAAAGCTGTCTGATTTGACAACAACTTTATGACTTCTAAGAAAGAGCGACATACAGATGAGAATTTTAATTGTTTCTGAGCGTCCGTGTAATGTGTGATTACCACAAGAAAGAGTTTACAGTTCAATGTGGAGACTTCAACTTCAGATTGCTAACGCATATTTAAGACTGATAAGAGTGTAAAACCGAAAAAAGGTGCCTCCTGTTAGGAGGAATAAAGCATTACTTATGTTTTATGGCTACAAATTGAGTCTGGATAATGGATGCATTAGGTAAGTATTAGTAACGTTATCTTCAACACACAGCATTCATTGCCAGTAAGCTCTACATATGCTGAAAAACCCTCTCGAGGAGAGAGACAGAGACAGAGAGAGAGAGACAGACAGACAGAGTGAGAGAGAAGGAAAGAAAGAGAGAAATAGAGAGAGAAAGAAAGAAGGAAAGAAGGAAAGAAAGAAAGAAAGAAAGAAAGAAAGAAAGAAAGAAAGAAAGAAAGAAAGAAAGAAAGAAAGAAAGAAAGACATGCTAGTTACTGTTTACATCTGGGGAATGAGGGATTTAAACCCCTCAGACTAATATGAATATCTTTATTTCCATAATGAAAGGAAGAAAAAGAAAGAAAGGAAAGAGAAGGAAAGAAAGAGAGAGAGAAGAGGAGATAAGAGAAGAGAGAAAACGAAATAAAGGAAAGGGAAAGAAGGAAGGAAGAAAAAGAAAGAAAGGAAAAAGGAAGGAAGGGAGAAAGAAAGAGAGATAGAAAAAAAGAAAGAAAGAAAGAAAGAAAGAGAAAATAGGAACATAGACATGCTAGGTACTGTATACATCTGGGGAATGAGGGATTTAAACCCCTCAGACTAATCTGAATATCTTTATTTTCATAATGAAAAGAAGAAAAAGAAAAAAAAGGAAAGGAAAGAAAGAGAGAGAAGAGAAGAGGAGAGAAAAAAAATAAAGGAAAGGGAAAGAAGGAAGTAAAAGAATGAAATGAAAAAGGAAGGAAAGAATAAAAGGGAGTAAGAAAGAGAGATAGAGAAAAAGAAAGAAAGGAAAGGGGAGAAAGGAAGAAAAAGAAAGAAAGGAAAAAGGAAGGAAGGGAGTAAGAAAGAGAGATAGAAAAAAAAAGAAAGGAAAATGGAGGAAGGAAGGAAGAAAGAAAGAAAAAGAAATAGACACACTATGCACTGTGTACATCTGGGGCATGAAGGATTTAAACCCCTCAGAACAATCTGATTATCTTTATTTTCATTTAACCCTTTGAAGCGACAATCAAACCCTCACTAATTACAAGCATTAAGAAACTAAACAGTGGAATCTTCTGAAAGACTTTGCAAAAAAAAAGGCAGTTTATACAATTACTTTGTGTAGCTGCGCTCTGTAAAAAGCAAAAACATTTCTGGAGTAATGAAAAGGGTCTCGGAAAATTAAATTAACAAGGGGGAGCAGACTGATATGAAACTAAATTAGCATCAAATGCAAATTACAGGGTGCTTAATGGTAGAACAGGTGCAGAGAAGGACCCTAAATGAGATGAATGAATAAAACATCCTTTTGCACAAATGTGGAAGCTGACACAAAGTCAATGATATGAATAATGCAGCAGCCTTCACGCGGCTGCTGGGGTCAGCTTTCCTTGACCTTTGAAACAGGAAGTAGAATTTGGTCCAAATTTCACTGACTGGCAACATGATTGTCATTTGCCAGAAAACTTGCAAATAAAAAATACAAAACCTTCAATAGGGAGTTTTTAAAGGGCATCCTCGTATGTTTACGCTGAGCTGTCAGATTATGATATTATACAGCCTGGGTAAAGGACACTTCTTTAATTTTTCACATACTCTACACATTCGCAAAACAGCTTCTAACAAATGCTTGAAAAAG
The DNA here is from genome assembly GCF_000935625.1 of Nanorana parkeri. Classification (NCBI taxonomy): domain Eukaryota; kingdom Metazoa; phylum Chordata; class Amphibia; order Anura; family Dicroglossidae; genus Nanorana; species Nanorana parkeri. The sequence goes on from NW_017306997.1 coordinate 731,522, forward strand.
CTGTGTGCAAATGAGGCCGGGAACCAATTGCTGAGCTTGTTGTGATGTTTGAATAAACTGCAATTTATGTTTAAATAAAACAGGGACAGATTGTCATTTTTAAATAAAGTTGCATGCTTATGTGTATTCACCTGTATATTGATTGGTGTTTTGTAATATTTTTTTAATTTACATTTTTATAGGTGTTACCTGTAGGTGTCACTACTGAAGCCATTCCAAAGGATAGACAATGACTAAGAAGCAAGAGCATCAATAATTATTAATATTATTATTTCTTCATATATACTGATGTCCAACCCAACTAAGCCTTTTCTTCCAATCTTTTAACTACAGTTTACAAAATGTTAATCTTGCACTAAAAATATATTTTTTGCTAATCGTTTTCCATTAAAAATAATTCTCCAAAATAATTACTACAGAGCTGTGAAAACTATAAAAACATTTGTATTCTTTTTTTTTAGATTTGTGATATATATTTCTTACTCTTGTAATACTTTTGTTGCATGAATAAATATGCTGCTGTTTTTTTCTTACTGTAGCAGATGTTCCTATTAAAAATCATATTGCTAAAACAAATGCTTTTTCGCATTTAAAACTGTTACTATAAATATTAATATCAATTATTTTGTTTAGAGAAAAAGTGAATTAAGTTTTTGAGTCTAAGTTTTTCTTTTACAAGCAAATTTTTTAAAATGACATTGTTGCTGTTTTTCAATCACAGTGCTGCTGAATATTGATTGACTGATTAGCTGAAGATAATTCACAAATCTAAAATGTTTCAGAATAAAACAAATAATTCTAATTCTAAGTTATATATTGTTAAATGTATAATTGTCTCTCTCTCTCTCTCTCTCTCTATCTATCTATCTATCGATCTATCTTCTATATTTTATCGATCTATCTATCGATCTATCTATCTATCTATCTATCTACCTATCTATCTATCTATCTATCTATCTATCTATCTATCTATCTATCTTTATCCATTTTATATGTTATCTATCTAGCTATGTATCATCACGATCAATGTCAGCTACATAAAAAATCTGTATATACTAGAAAAAATATGAATACATATGTGTACAGTATGTATGAAATAATTACATTCTTCAGGGCTTATCACATAACCATATGAATGTGATTCCGCAAGCTTTTGCAACGGCTGTAATAAAAGAAACATTTTAATGCAAAAACCTGTAAAGACAACAAACTTTCTCTTTCCTCTGGAGACTGCACATAAAAGTTTAAGGTTTCTCATTTACTTCATTATTTCATGAGCATTATGCAAATGCTCAAGCAGAGTGAATGCAGTAGATGGCCCCTTGTAATCGCATACAGCAATCTCCCCCAGGCTCTCTGCCTAAACAAGCAGTGTCACTCTTGCCTATATCATTTACTAGGAACTGAGCATTCCCGTGTAATAATCATACAGGAGCGTGTGTATTATTATTTTTTTTTTACTAGCATAGAGGAGGTTAATGAATTCAGTCGGAAAGGTCTTCTTGTGGGTTAAATTAGGTAATGGGAAATTGACAAGGGACCTCTTGAGAGGCAATTATATCAAGGTGACCAGACCTCCCCTTTAATGCCGGATTTCAGTGAGAATTTTATTGTGCTATGATACAGATAGGAGTCTGGTGGGCTTCTAGTTTCTATTTTCCATGGCTGCATCATAGAGAGCCGCCTCGTGCCTATCTTCAAGGATAGATCCACTTTTGCTTAAAACTGTACATGTATACAGTAGACCCTGGTTGTTTATTTTTTAAATATAACCATTTAGCAAAAATACACTGTTTGCAAGTAGGGGACACATATGACACCGTATAACATTTTCTGAAATAAAAGGGGCCTGATAACAGCTCTGAGACCCTCAGCCCCTCCATCATTACATGCCCCTCCCCCCCAGTTATTATCTGTTATATAGTTTTCCCAGTCTTTAAGAATTAAATTGAGAAGCACAAATCCTTACCCCACAGTCCAGACTTGAGTGCAACTGTTAGTCCCAGTTATTTTTTAAATTAGAGTATTTTTGCTGTGACGCTAGCATCCTAATAAGTTGGTAAGGGACATTCTATCCAAAAAAAGGTCACAATGGTGTCAGGGCTATTTAATGTATCCCATTTTGTTTTTTTAATTAAAAAAATTAAATTCATGCAAATTTGGATAAAGATGGTTTCTTTTAATTGACTATATTTATGTACATTGCCAACATTTTTCTCATATTAGAGAAAAACAATAATGGCATGGACTATTCAAAGTGCTGCTAGTGTATAGAAACTGCTATAGTTAAAATTATAGTTACAAGTAATTGAGGGATTTTCAGCGAAAGGAGGCTTAATAGTCTGATAACCTCTAAAAATGTCTACGTATTTAGAGAAGCTATGCATTCAAATCTCTGAAATGTAAAAATGTATGCCTAGTGGTCATTTACCAATAAAATAATGTAATCCTAACTAAAAGACATTTAAACAGTTGCCCTTTTTTTAAATAAATTTCTTGTTTTTACCTTTTTTCACCCTCTGTTGCACCTCAGTGCTACAGATATTCTGCTGCCTCTTTGCAGCCTCTTTCTGTCCAGATGCACGCCAGCCATGGCTGCATGACATTTCCTGAAGTTGAAACTGTGAACCATGCCTGCCTAATGTATCTTGAAACAAATACCTGAAGTGTCCATTGGACAGAGCGCCAACACAGGAGCACAAATGGAAGACAGCGGTATGGCGTTGTCACCCTATAAAGGATTCAGCATGGACCTTAATGCAAGGTACAGCAGATATTATTTTTAAAAAGCTGCAGATTTAAAAACATTGCAAATTACTTTTGAAATCACATTAATATGTTATAGCTTTAGGAGATTTTTACAGATTTGGTTTACGTACACTTTAAACTAACTTTTAGTCTTTTTTACTCCAAATGTGATAAGGGCCTCCCAAAACAGGAAATCCACTGTTGAAACGCAAATGTTAAGTACTAATGATAATGCTGGCTTGAAAATTAAATACTTGCTTTGTGGTAAATGTCAGCTTCATTAAAAAAACAAAATGTCTAAAATCATCTTAAAATAATTATTTTTGACCTCAAATGCTCCATATACATCAGACAATGGAGGTAAAACTCTTCTCATTGGCCGACAACACATCATACACTTTACCCAACAGATTTAGATATCCCTCTTCCATAGCTGAGTTGTATCTGAAATACTAAATGAGCTAAAGCCAACCTAATTAGGTGATAATTATCAGTAACTTGTGTTCCAGCACAGTGGAAATATTTGGAGATACTGAAGCTAAGCTCATGTCTTTGGTTATGAGAAAGAGTAATGTTATTTTTTTGTTCACTAACAAATACCTGCCTACGTATAACAAGATTTATTTCCACCCAAAACCTATCATTCATGTCAGCCACATAGTGTGTCATTTTTGCTAAGGATGTTGGGCTCTGCAAGTGATAACTAGGGTTAATCAATCTCAGTTAATAAGCATTTGCAAGTGATGGATGTCTATAGACTATAAAATCTATATAACTGAATGTTTGTTTGTTCCTTTTCACCCAAAAGAAAAAAATGAAACAAATCAACTGACGGAACTACTATTCAGTACGATCACTCTGCTACGTCTTGCTTTAGCATTACTGCCTCTTGTATCAGATCCCTGATCACCGATGATGCTATTTCTTTGTCCAATGAGGAAGCTGAAGGCAGAGATGTGACACAGAACACCAAAAAGCTGGACCAGGAACTATGTGTCACCAGTCTGATTGTACTGTGTAGAAATGTGTGTAAGTCACAAGATTGGCTGTACAGCATTTCAAATCCTTTGGCATGTAAACTTGTAAATGTATTTGTGTTTCAACTAGCTGTTTGTCTGGAGTTTTAACTAAGGTACCCATACTTCAAATGTATGGCACAAAACCTCGGCCAATATAGAGAACTGCATCTGCTTCTTCTACCGATGACTATGCAAGAGTATAGGTGTGTGCAAAGATCAGATCAGAGGGACAGTTGGTCAGCTGAATATTTAATTTGTTCTTCAGACTAGGACAGTACGTTGAGATGTGTATTAACAATGTCCAAATGTATATTGAGATGTGTGTACAATCCCTTTCTAGTCACCTTAAAATTTCAAAACTATGTCATTTGAGCACCCACCTTACCAATCTATTCAATATGTATCCAAAAAAGCTGGCCATACATTGGTTGAAATTCCTGCCGACTGCCAAAATTCGACCAATGTGTGGAACACCCCCCTTCCATTCCCCCATTGAACAAATGTAAATTCTTTAATCAACGTTTATAGAATAAGCCAGCCCCAACATTTTCGGCCAAACACTGACTGCAACCAATCAGTAGTAGACACTGTTTGACAATGTCCAGCTGTATATTGATACCCATCGCTGTCAGAATACAATAGACCCATGGTGGAAATTCCCTTATCCATGCTAACAGTGCGGATGGTGGAATCAATCGTTTTTTTCTTTTCTCATACAGCCTACGGAGCTGAACAAGAAAAAACTACTAGTGTATAGCCAGCTTAAGCCACTGCACAACTGTTGGTAGCTCTAAAGGGTTGCATTCGCATTGTTATGTGCATGCCCAGCTTTATTAGAGATTACATAGGTCTCACAAACAATTACTGTACTTTCCATATAAAGATGCCTCGCCACGGATGACTGCCTCTAACTTGTTGCAGTGTTTGAATAGTAAAAGATATTCCAATCTTGGATGGATAACAAGAAACTGTCCATCAAACTGTAAAAACTTTCGACCAACACTGCCATGAGAGCTAGACACTCATTTAGCCGATTCAGCCCATGATCCATTTGTTGGCTAGCATTTCTTCAATCCCCCATGTACAGCCAATAGTGCATTGTGCTCACATCCTTCTCAGTAATTGTTACATGTATACAATTAGCTCTATCTAGGGAAACCAGGAGTCTTCGAACATCTGATCTCAGTTAGGAAAGTTGCCGAGGCTGTAAATACTTCTCTTTACCTGCCATCATTAGATCGGGTTGCCCACCAACAAAATGCTGAAAGCCCACAGAGTGGAACAAAGGCCCTTTTGTGCATGATGAAGCTCCCTACAATTTGAAGGTAGGCTGCATTCCTGCAGAGGCATCAGGACAGTGAGAACTCCTGACACTGGCCCACACACAGACAGGAAAGCAGATCTGACAGAGAAACATTGTATCTCCATTCATCCTAAAAGGACTTCAGCACCGTCACGTACAGCTAGAGAGGCAATGCGAGCTATGTGTGGAGCTGTGTGATAGGGCTACCGCAGGACACCATATTGCCAAGGGATTGTGGTGCAGTGTGAAGCTTTGTCACTTCCATAAATAAATCACATTATGAAAAGGACATTAATGAAGGTGTTTGTGGTGTGCCAGCCCGGCGAATCGAGAATGAGAAGCCCAAGTGATCTAGATTGGTTGTACACAGTCCTGTTGTCAGCTACTTCTTTTACAACTCAGCAGAAATAAACCCATCCCAGCAGGGCTACCGTACTTTACACCAGGGTTGCTAAATTGGGCCATACCGCAAAAATCAGCCACGTGGAACTAGACTAAAACAAGACCATTTCTAGGTCTGTTAAACTGGAACTCCGCATATATTTACTAAATATTCTGCAACCTATATTGGGCTTATTGACCTATCTTTGCTATCACGTTTTCTTTCCTGATACATTCTGGTGGAGAAATGAGCATAAATGATAATTTTTGCCGTATCAGAAACATTTTACACCATGCCAACTTCCAGGAAGCAGCAAGGGCCGTCCATGTAAACTGTTAACATTATTAGGATTGAAAAAGGTCAAATATTGCTAAATCTTAATCAAATTAAAGTAGGTCCAACCCCAATCACCAAAGTCTCATATAAGTTCTAACATGAGTAATGCCATTGCAAAAGTTGTTTCCAATCTTTGTAAATCATCAGCTTTCATTAAAGGAGAACTATGGGGTTAAGTCTTTTCCCCATAGTTCTCCTTAGGGTAACCGGAGGATACAAACTAGCTGTAGCTCGCGGTATACTGAGACGCCGCAGTATACCGCGGCAGCTGCATTGTGCCGGGATCCGCCCAGCTGCGTGACTGACAGCTGGCTCTGCCTATCTAAAGGCAGAGCCAGCTGTACCCGCCCCCTCCCCCATCCGATCCGCCAGTCAGCGCTGGCGGATCGGAGCGGGGAGGGGGGAATGCAGCCCCTCCCCTGTCACGGCAGAGAGCCGTGACCGAATCGAGAGGTGAGCGAACGCCGGTATGTGTTCGCTCACCTCCCGATCTACTGAGCCGACCTGTGACAGTCTCATTGTCACAGGTCGGCTAGAACTATGAGGTGAGTGAAAAGCACTCACCTCATAGTTCTCCTTTAAAAGAATACTTGTTGATCCTGCCTTGAGGGCTCTTGTTTGAGTACTTCCTGTTAAGAGCTAAGAACTGTCTCTGAATTATGCTCCTGCATTGTCACAGCTGATGACAGTTGCCTGACGAAGGGACAGTTCTGAAATGTTGCAATATTTCTTTATGTTGCAAGAATGTCAATAAAGACGGAATTCGGAAGCTTAAGATCTGCGGGCAACATATATTTTATTAGTTTGATGTGGCACCATTTACCATTTGCTCCAGCATCTGACTAATGAGGGGAACATTAGTATGGGGTGCAATAGAGGTATAACCTCTGCATTGTCACCCTGTCACATTTGCCTCTAGTAAAAACTACAAGAGGCCATGCTGACACAGGTTGCACAAGCATGGTCTGCTGTTGTAACTATCAGGAAGCTGGCAGCATACACTGGAGCTATACACTGGCAGCATACACTGGAGCAATACTGGTATAACCTCTGCGTTGTCACCCTGTCACATGTGCCCCTAGTAAAAACTACAAGAGGCCATGCCGACACACAATGCACAAGCATGGTCTGCTGTTGTAACTACTAAGAAGCTGGCAGCATACATTGGAACGACTACATATAGACAGGAAATTGTTGAAAAAGGCTGATGGAGGCTGGCAGCACTGAGATACAACTAAGGATGAGGAAAAGGTGAAAAAAGTACTTTATGACAGCAAAACGGTGATCGTCTGTAATTCACAGCAAACTAGATGTCATCCAGGTAGGGTTTAAAATGTACTTTAACAGCTCAAAGACTGAACTGCACAACAGAAGGTTTTTGTATGAGCTACAAAGGGGCCCCGAGTTTAAAATAAGCACCGGGGCCCTTTGGCTTTCAGTTATACCTCTCTGTCTGTAAAAAACATCAAGGCTTGCTCAATTCAGGAGATATCTGAGGCCTTTTCTCCATAAGTTTATTGTCTGACAGGGCCTCTAGCCAGCAGGGCCAAGCCTTCTCCTGCGGAGGTGTGTGACCCAGAATACAGGGATCTGCTTCTCACATCTTATTGTAAAAATTTGGCCTGCGTTATATGACAGCTCTGAGGAGACAGCTGCTTCTCATTTTAAAAATGACCGTTTTCTCCATACCCGCAAGTGCAAAAGAAAATAATCTAGCTTCTCCCAGAGTAGATGCTTTTTCACAGGGATTTGTGGCATGGAGAAGATAATTGAATTCATTCCTCCATATTCTGGGGCTACACGGAGAGAACAGAAAACAAATAAATATGTCCCCCCCGTCGATAGGGCTTAAATAACAAATAACAAGCGGGACAGGAGAATCGGAGGGAAATTGTGAGGTGCTTTTCTTGCAGACGGGATTCTAGAACATAAACAGCCTAGATATATGAGGATAATACGTTAACCCCCTAATGTCTGGGAGGTCCTATGATGCGCTGGCCTGGCAACGTGTCACAAGTAGAGGATTAAGTTGGACTTAGCGCCGCACAGTTGGACGCGCCGGATACACCTTATTAAAGTGTGATTCTTCTGAGCCTGAAACAGAGCCCGAGTCAGATTATCTTTTTTTCTGTTGTACAATCTACTTTAGGAAAAAAATCTTCCTATTGATCCATTACACACTGTGCACTTAGGCTGCCCATAAGGATACAATCTGAAACACACTCAATATACCATTACTGTTCTCAGGAGATCTTTATTGGGTTCACTGGGGTCATATTCAAGATGATATCATAGAGTGATGATGTCATCATGATGAGCCTCTGGCACACAAAAACACCAGGCACCTATGTAAACATGTCCTTTGGTTGCCTTGGTTGCCCTTGAAAAATTCTTAAAGTGTATACAGCTACTCACTTAACAACCTACCTGTTTAATGACCGCTCGTGTTTAAAACCAGCTCTCCGACCATTTGGTATTGTACACTGTATGAGAACTTGGGTCAAGCTCATCTCACATCACCCCTTCTCAGTCTATGCCTCGTTCCCGCAGTTTGTGAGTCAGTCAGTATTCACTACTGTACTGTACATTGGTATTTGCAGTATGCAAACGTAAGTCATGAACTGTATATTAGAGCTGATTTTCTCTTTTCCTCACTTAGTGGCCAATTCGCTTAATGACCTAGTGGTAGGAACGGAACATGGTCGATAAATGAGGAACAACAACTCTAACAATTAACTTTTGTTATTTGCTCCCTTTTGGTCTGTTAAATATACCATTAAAAGCTTTTTGTTACTTAAATCAAGCTTGACCTGGGAGTGCCTGCTTTAGTAAGATGGCGGGCAGCAGGTAGTAAGTTTAGCAATGCATTGGCAGTTGAATTAGCAATGTAGGGGCAGTAATGTATTCGGCTAGAATTACTGTTCAGGCATATTCATTTATGTACCTGTGCTTAGAAAAATGTACATTCATACACATTCATAGCATAAGCAACTTGCAAGTGATGGTATAATATGCAAGGTCTTGTAAAACAGAGAATGACATCTAGCACCTTGTAGCCTTATGGTCCGGTGAGAAGCTCCACCACATCTGCCTGGTGGTACTACCAGGGACTTGTTTTCAATAGATCAGGTACATACTGTGATTGGGACTATGGGTATGACAAAGCTGTTGGAGTGCCCATGCTGGAAACCCTCAGATGAGAGCTCACTGTTCCTTCTTTGGGGAGATTGAGCTATTTAGTTCTAGAACCATGAAGCTCCACAGATACCTTCCCTGAATGCTACCATGTCTGTTGACATCAAGTAAATATGTATTAAAGCTAAAAAAGCTTAAACAGTACTTTTCCAGCTGGAAAGGAGTTGGCTGGGGATAACTCGGACCTATATACAAACAAGATATCACAGTCCACCAGCAGAGTTGTAAGCATACATGTATATGGACATTTCTCATGTGTAATTGTAAACGAATATAAAACACCCCCATTTCATTCAAAATGTTATTGAAATATAGTATTTCGAAATAGTATTCATCTTAGGAGAGCAGTTATCTTAGTAAAGGTAGTGTTTGCTGCCTCATATCAGAGAGCCATCCAACCCACCCCCCTCTCATGATGACTTGTGACCTGTTGCATATTTGAGTTAGAATTAAGTAGCAAGAGAAGAGAGGTGGAGGAAGTAATGAAGCAGAAGCAGGGAGATCCTTGCACTGCAGGCTCTTAGGTGCAGCTTCTTCTCCAGCAAGGAGAACAGTGAGCAGCACAGCAATCACCAAATCTAACTCCAAATCTGGTGAGAAAGAGGCAGCATTGCCCTGGAGGATCTCCAACTGCAGATATGCAGACTTAAGGTTCAGGACAGCCTAGGCACAGAATGTGCACTGTTTGGGCACAATTAATACATTTCGCTTTAACGTAGCAAATCTTCAACTTTGGAGTTCAGGTCCGCTGTAAAAGAAGGTGACTCGTGTTTCTATAAGTGTTTTTTGTTAGCATTCTAAATCTTCTTTCTGGTCCCACAGACCGTATTAGAGGCACAAGTCTCTATCTCTGCCTATTACATTATGCTTTGCTATTTATAAATGACACTCTCCTTTTTTGGCTCAATGAGGCAGTCATGAAGACACAATGTTATGAATTCGCTCCCTGTGTTAAACCGCTGTAATGATATCTCCTTCTTATTAACAGCTCCATTCATCTGTGGCGTGTCTCTGTCAAGAGCGCCTTGACAAAGGGTTAATAATGTGTGTAATTTCTCTGTTTGAGCTATCTGCCTCTGCCAGGAAGGAGGACTCAGCCTGCTGAGTGCTATTTGGGAGGCCTCTCCATTAAACTGATTAGTGCTTATGGGAGGCAGCTTATCAGGAAAGAAAGACAAAACGGCCTTCGTTGTAGAGATAGAGGGAGCAGGCAAGGTCCCGGCCTGACACTCACAATCAGACACGCTGCCACTTGCACTTACTCAATGAGAATGGAGAATTATAAGCATTTGCCGGTGTGCATCTGGCTGTGTGGGGCAGCAGGGACACCAACCTGCATAATTATTATTATACATTTATTGACTGCTCAGCAAATACTCTTTAAAGATGGGTTCTGGTCAAAAGGAAAAACCTGTTTTCTAGAATTTAGTATACTGGCTCACTGCCTACCTTTTTTAAATAAACAGTGCAATATGGCTGCTATAATTTAAAAACAGAGAAGCCCATTTTCTAGATCTAAAATTAATTTTCTGGGCTCCGCTTGACAAATCAGAATTCTGCTTGACTTTGGTCGGCCATGGAAAAACTGCCTCATGTAACATGACGGTAACAGATAGGAGAGACATCCTGGACAGGTGGCAACCATAGCGGGCACTCCCATCATCAGCCTGATTTGACATTTCAGCTGGTGAGAAGGGGATCAGGAGAATGTAAGAAGGAATGCAGTTACACTTTGAGAGACTCTGTTGCTAAAGAAAACAGCCCTCAGAAACATATTAATAATACTTACCAGTCCCACCACCAATGGAGCTACACTGGCAGCTAGGATCTTCAGTGGTGATTAGGCTGGGTTTGGTGTGAACTCAGGTTCACCTGAGTTTGCCCAAGCCCACTCAAAACTCAGATGACCACCCCTTCCTCCTGACCCAATGAGTTTCAGGGAGGAGCATCCCCTGCCCTACAGCTATAAGTCACAATGGGGTGGGGAACACCCCTGCCGCAACTTCAACACTGATTAGGTCGGGAGAAGGGGGTGCCAGTTGAATTGTGTTTTTTGTGCATATCTAAAATACATGTTATTAAATGCTATAGATTCCCTATACAGTCAGACCTTCAACTCATGCTCTTTGCTGATTGGAGAGCTCTAGATGTGGCTCAGTAAAGGACATGTCAGACCTTGGCAGAGAGACACTGCTTCCACACAGAGAGCAAGGGTCCTTCTCTGTAGCATGCTGACAGGGGACAGGGTTTTCTTCTCAGGCTGCTTTTTAAAGAAAACTATCTGTAAGACTTTGGCCACCTTTTGTTTTTACGCACCTGGAATATATTTTGCTGATTTAAACACCACACGCACACAGCAAAGCTGTCATTTTGATACTTTTAAACTGACTAAAAATGGAATGGCATATGCTGGAATTCCCCTTTAGCTCTGCAAACCATCCACGCAGTCCTCCAGCACTGGTAATAAATCATGTCAAGTGTGAACAACACAATCATTGTAAAAAAGTTTACCCTCCTGTATAATCAGAGGAAACTGCAGCGACTGTAGGATGGGAACTTTCTCGATTTTAATGAGGCTTTGTAAAACAACATAAACAGATATAAAGCATGCTGACATTTTCCTTACACAGCTTTGATTGGGCACTATATATAGTTAAATTGAGGGTCATACATTTCTGTGAACGTAAATAAATATGGAAACAACAGGCCTTGCTTACATAAGTTAACAGAAAAAACAATTCTATAAAGAAATACATAGACGTTTCTTCTGCAACCTTTGCTCCCAATGTAGAACTTTGTTTTGCCTCCTTATTTTAGAATAACCAGACTAAAAATTGTTGCATGAGCTGACAATTACAAAAAAGGGCACATGTAGAGTAGCGTGACACCATCATATGGCTTTGTGATATCTACAGAAATTAGGGCTAAGTGGAAGTTCTGATGTGTTGTCTTATCACTTGGGTCCCTATGGGACGCAGGAAGCCAGCATGTGATATAATTTGTCAGCAACCATGCAAAAGTAAAAAATCAATTTTGTGTTGGCTTGGCCTTTACATCCAATGCCCTTCTGTACCTAAATCAATGGCAGTTTGAGCTACTCTAAATGTGTAATTACTGATCTAAAAAGGAAGTACTTTAACTTCTTATTAGAATAGCACCTAACAAGGACTTATAGTTCTTCATCATTAGGCCAATAATGTCACAGGTTGGGAATTCTTACCCCACAGCTACTGCAGCGTTAAATGTGTGTACTGGTAAGTTGTTTTTAGACCACTTTACCATTTTACAGCGCAATACATTTCATGCAAAGTGAGGAACAGATAGTGTACCCAACTTAGCTAAGCCTGCTTACCTCCCATTACTCCCGCCACTTCATCCATGAGACTACCACTCCACAGCTTCCCAGCTAAATGACATTTGCCAAAAAAAGAGCCCATATGGGGCAGCGGGATACCCATTTTTCATCGGCATGGCCTTTGAATCCAACTTTGTTTAGTAACTAAATGAATGGCATTCTCTCTTTAGACCCCTATGTGATATTACTGATCTAAAAACAAAGTATTATATAACTCTTTATTAGAATAGCATCTAAAAAGGGCATATAGTTCTTGCTTATTAGGCCAATGATATCACAGGGGGTAGGAAGTATCACCCTGTAGCCACTGCTCTTACTTACTTACTTTGAAACACCATAGTGGTGGAAAAAACATTGGGTTTAATCAATCACCATGGGGTGTATACTTTACCTATATACTTTGCATCTGAAAAGTGTCTCCCTTTCATATCTCAGAAAATTGGGAGTTATAAAAGTATGTGATCGGTATGTTCTCCTAGAAGTGATGACATATATGACATAACCCACAATCTATTGTACTAACAACTTGTTACAAATTTGTCAAGATGCTTGAAGATGCCTTTTCTTGTTAGCCAAGGCAAAAGCAGATATAGCAACAGTGGTATAAAAGCAATTCATAGAGACTTAACAGCAAAACAGAGCACGCGGCAAACAACAGAAACCAATGACAACCTCGAGCAGCAATTCACAACCACATAGTACCATTTTAATACCAAGTGACCTACAGCTGCCGCAATGTGAACACTATCTACACAATTTTCAGTACCCTTTTTTGGAGAAGCCCTAATACATCTCCCAATCTCTGGATCAGGCAGGCTTTTTTTCTATCTTGGTTAAAATATGTTATTGTATTTCTATCTTTTATATATTGGTTTTTGTTTGATTTAATTGTGAACAATTAAAGGCACATTTGGACTCTTTCACCTTTGGGTTTGGCGCCCTTTATTTCTGAACAATGGTTAAAATATGGGCACTTCTATGACTCCATTACGAGTTACAGTATAAGTTAATTCCTTTTATACTCTTGTCACACAAATTTGCATAAAGCTTGTGAAGAAAATGGAAGCAACTAACATTAAAAACAAAAAAAACAAGGACTTGAGAAATACTAGTCTGCAGCACTGACACAAATCTACGGAGTTTACGCGTACAAATCAAGAGCAGCTAAAAGTTTGCTAAATTCAGAGTGAAATGTTGTTGAATTGCGAAAATTAGTGTAATCATCTCTTAATGCGCTGCATTTTTTTTTGCCTTAGTTACGCGCTAATGTGGATCATAAATGTTTTGCCGCTATAATGACGGGGTGTGTGTAATGCAACAAATCTGTAAATAAGAAGCACTTAAGACGTGAGCAAATGATCTTATTTGCTCCCCTCCTGCGCTGTCTGAACGCATCTGGCAAAGATGAGAGCTTTTATTTACCGGAATACATAAAGTCAGAAGGGAAAACAACAGAGACGGATCGCTTACAGCTTGTATGTACTGTTAAAGCAACGGTGCCATCTGCATAACTTAAATAAGCCGAGTTATGTGAGGGCACGCAACAAGAAGAGTCCTCTGTTGAAAAAGTTGTAAATATGTTTGAGTTGGAATATTCCCAGGATGCATCTGTGACATGCTGAAACGGAGATCACTTGCAGGAACGTGGTAAAAGGGGTCCAGGAGCAGGCAAGGGTGGTATAGAGGAAATAATTGGGAACAGATCAAGAAATGTGATGAGAGAAGGGAAAGTGGTAGGAGACAGATTTAGCAAGTGGGGGAAAATCAGCAGCAGATTGAGGAAGCTTAGAAATGCAATATCATTACAATCAGTTAAAAGGCACCTGTTATCATGGTGGCCACCATTGTCATAGGTGGGAAAGTAAAGGCACAGGGTATCTATGGTCAAAATTACAATCAGTTAAAAGGCACCTGTTATGATGGTTTCACTCAGCCCTGTGAATATGCACTTTCTTGCATCAAAACTCCCACAGAGCCTGCCTTCTGCACTACAACCCAACGTCTGAACAATGTAAAATTATCATTGCTTGCTGGAAGCAATGCATGATGGAATATGTAGTCTTGAGAAATCGAGATCGCTTTACATCAAGCAGCAGGGAAAGAGATGCAAAGCACACTGGGAATCCAGGAAGTTGATGAAAGTGATGGGCAGACAGAAGGCAGCACTCACTACATAAAGATTTTTCCAAGTAAGCTTTGATTGCATTATGAAAAACAACCCTAGTATGTATTCCTATTACAATGCTGATGTTATAACAGTATGGAATATGCTGTGACCTTAGAACTCCTTTAAAGGATGTAGATACAAATAATATACAAATATATAAACTACTTTAGGAAGCTTGGATTAGAGGTGGGAAAGTAGGTATTAGTCAAAGGGGAACTCTACACAGATGAACACACAGATTAAATACATATATTATAGCTGCTTTACCTGAAAAAGGATTTGTATTGCTGTCCATCCAATCTTGATATTTAAAAATCTCTGTCTGTGAATGGACAGTGAAAGAAAAAGTAGCGGGCTGATGTGTTCATCTCTCCGTTACTCTCCCCTCTTACCAGCATGTCCTTTGTTAGCACATGGATACTGAGGCACACTTGACTGGCTCCTTGCGTTGCTTCTCACTCTCCTAGTCTCAGCTCGGCTGTACAGAGATTGCAAGATGCTGATACCACATTTTAATGATGTATTAATTAATACAGATCTGCATTCATTTCTGTTTTTTTTTTCTTCTAATCTGCCTGAAGTTCAGCTATAAAAATACACTCCCACCAAAATTAAGACTTGAGATGTATGCAGGAGGTACAGCCAACCCCACAACCTTTCATTAGTAACCCAGTGATCCTGGAACACACCATGTTGTGATGCTGGACAAACCATCGGCTCCAATTCACTTTACGAATACAAAGCCCATGACCTGATGGGTGCGTTAAGCACATATGCTCAAACCTGGCATATGAGATCTCAAAAAAAAATGATCAACCTCAAACATCAATCTTATATTTCCCGATTTGTAGCGATACACACTTATAGAAGAAAAAAATTGGAGCAATGATTTTAAAAACCCAAGTGAGCCCTTGTCATGAAGATTGAAGATCAATAAGCAGTGCGTTCAGAGGAAGGATTAGGGACAAAATGCATCAGAGGAGCTTAAACTTCAAATGCGTCCTCAATCTTTGTTTCCTCTTCATCTTTAGAAAAGACGATCGCTCCGCTGGATGTGGATCTCCAAGCAATTCTCTCCTGTGAAGTTCCAGGCAAACAAATTGTTTTCAAGGTCCCACTTAGCAGCATAATTTCGAATGGTAATTCTGTTAATGCACTCAGAAAAAAGGAGAAAAAAAAACTTTGTTTCCTAGCAGATTTGCTTAAATAATCCTTATAATGCTTTCTATGTGTCTGTGTTTTCTTTGAATTGGGTTCTGTTTGGTACAAGGTGAGTGCTAGCAAAAAGTCCTATCGCGAGTCTTCTGAGGAGAAGATTATAGAATTTTTACTGAATTTTCCAATGGCTTCTTTAGGTAAGTTAGCTATGGGGGGGCATATTCCTTGATGTGAAAATGCAGTACTGTTTTATGTTAAATGGGCACTAAAGTTAGTGAATCATATTAACTGATCTCAGCAAGAGCAAAACAGAAAAAAAACAGTTTGTCTGAGATGCTTCATGCAGCTTTTTTTTGTTTTATCCATGATATAGGTAAAAAATATCTAAAGCCCCCTTTTTTGATAGTTTCTCCATCTGTGTCCCTTTAGGGAGATTTTTCCTTCCAACAGGAAGTGATATAAAAATCTCTCCAAAGTCAGCGAAATGCCCTGGAAAAAGTGCCCTAACTGGACGTTCACCTCTATTCCTCTTCTGGTGACAGCTCAACATTTTGGATTTCACTCACTCTTAGCTCCAGTGGCAATCACCACCAGAATGAATAGAGAGGGAGGGTCTCTTTAATGTAGATACAGGCAGCAATAAAAACCTGGCAGGAGTTATCACCCCTCACTGCTCTGTCTAAAAATAACATTTTTCCTTTAGAGACACTTTAAGGTGCTATTGACATGCTAAAGAAAAAGCCTGAAAAGTTTTGCAAAACGTAATTCTGGGCACCAAACAATGGTACGTGCAAGCTGAATATGGTTCTTTGGTTGTAAACATATGCAACGTACAGTAAAGGCATGGAAGCCTGAAAGTGGCAATCTGTTCAGGTTCTCCTAACGTGTCAAGGTCCTTAGGTTAAGAGCCTAGATCCAGCCAAACATATTACAATGTGATTGCACAATTTCTGAACAATCTCTTTTAGATTTACCAAAACTATGTAACGTGAGAGCATACTCAAATAATCCATTCAACTTGTACCAATCCAGTTAAATCTCTGAATTATACAACTGTCAGTAGATCTGAGGACTCATGTCGAGGGCCGTTGTTCTCCAGATTTTGACGTGTGTTTAAAACTCATGTCAAACGCAAGTCAGCAAATTGCCATTGACTTAAGTGGAGTGGTGCACATGACAGTTCAGAGGCTGCATTTGACCTGCTTTGCATTGGGCTGCATTTCTTTGGACACAGCAGTGTCTATTGAGGTGTGTTTGAAATGCAGGCAAATCAGGTCAAACACAGCCTTTTCTTGTCAAATGCTGTTTTGTCCATTCAAATGCATGCAGATGAATTTGACAAGAACATCCTTAGAAATAAGCCCTAAAGGAGACTGTGCAATTAGATTATAACTTGAATGGCCACCTTCACTAGCTAAAGTACAGTAAACTAGTATTTGACTGGTCTTATATTAATGAGGACTTTAAATGGTAAAATACTTGAATCCTAATTGCTTAGCTTTGGGTAGACGTCTGTGGTCTAGACCCTCTGAGATGCTCTATATATTTTTATGTTCCAGGATGATAACATATTTGGCATAAAAGCAAGCTTGATAAATGTCAGTCTTGTGATAGTAGACAGATAAAGGAGGATCTTGGGGGAGACGTCTTACCTATAGAGTCCCAAAGAGTAGCAACAAGTTGTGGATTTTACATTTTTTCCTTCCTTCCTACCTTTATTTATTCCTTCCTTCTTCTTGTTCCTTCTCTTCCGTCCTTCTTCTTGTTCCTTCCTTCTTCCTTCCTTATGTATTTTCTTCTTTTCCTTCTCCTTCCCTTCCTTACTTCTTCTTGTTCCTTCTCCTCCCTCCCTTCCTTCTTTCTTTCCTTATTGTTCCTTCTCCTTCCCTTCCTTCCTTCTTCTTGTTCCTTCTCCCTCCCTTCCTTCTTTCTTTCCTTCTTCTTGTTCCTTCTCTTTCCCTTCCTTCTTGTTTCTTGTTCCTTCTCCCTTTCATCCCTTCCTTCCTCCCCCCTTTCCTTCTATTCTTTCAGTTTGATGACATAAAACCAATCTGATGTTCCCATAAGGCTGTGAAGGCTATGAACATACTATCCAGGCTTTAATTGGACTACATCAGGCTCAGGGAACTATCCTCCTTCCCTCTTGATAGTCTTGTCTTTAAAGTTTAAGTTTCAGCTCTTTACAGTTAATGCTTCCCTAACTACAACCAAAGGTGAATGGGGGTTCCAACACAGCAAGCGAGGAAGGGTTATGAATGCCTACCCAAGGAATCCTTTGAAGGTTTAATTGAGTATGTACAAAGGGTTAAATTACTCTTGCCTTGCAGAAGATACAGATTGAACCTGAAATATGATGTGCCTAAACAGAGGTGCTCTGTCTGTAAGAACAGTGATATCAAGCGAAGTAAATATTTCAAGTCATTGCTTCATATTTGATGCTAATGGTTCCATTAAGTTCATTCTTCAGCAGTGTCAATAATTCCTTGCGATTTCACAGGCTGCCTCTTCAGTTTCAGCTCAGAAAAATGACCACCTTGCGCAGAGCGCAGTCAATTAATCCATTTTAAAGTTGGAGCTATCTAACAAAAATAAAGTTTGCCAGATACTTGGAAACTGAGCTCATACCTTGAAAGGGGAACTTTAAACCTGGTCTTTACCTTGCTCGCTGTGGCGGACCATTGTATCCCGGCTTCGGCGTGAAAACGGTTAAAGAAAACAATGGAAGCCGGAGGGGAGCAGGAGAGTGGATAGGATTTACTGGCGTTTACTTTTAATCTATGGTGCTTTCGGCTCTGTAGCTTATCAGCCCTATGTCAGCTTCTTTTTCCTCTTTTATACTCGACGCATCGCCCCCCATGCTGCTGCTGAGGGACGGGACCCGAGTGTCTGTCAGCTTTTTGTCAAGGGAAAAAAAGGGAGAAGAAAAAGAACGGAACAAGAGGCAAAGCAAAGCTAAGAGGAATCTATTAGATGTCACTGGGCTTTTGTATCCATGTCAATGATTCAGGATTAGAGTGTTTGAAATAATCTTATTGAGGGGAATCAAAGGAAGAAGGGAGACGAGGCAGCCTCCAAAGCATATGGCAACAGCCTGGACAATATCTTATTAAGAATATGTGCCCTGGCACCATTACCTCCATAGAAGGCTATTAAACCAAACATTCTCCAGCTTGTAGGTGCCACTGACACACACTCACAAAAAAAAGTTCCCAATAAGAAAGGCAGAGAGTAAATTGTTCTCTTTGGTAAATTACGGGAGGCAATGAAAAGCCTGTGACTTGCACAGTCAGGGGCTGACTGCAGGAGGAATATACAGAAGATGTAAACTCCTTAGAAGGTATATGGGAACATATAGTCAGAGATCCATTAGCTTGCTCTTCTGTAGGACAGCCTGGCGGAACCTGTGCTCCTACGCTAACCGCTAGGGAAGCTGAGCTGTCAATTAGCCCTCTGCCTAGGGTTTCTTGAAGCAGAACCGTGAATGACAGCTCAGTTTCCCAAAAACTTCAGCCATCAGCTGCTGTCCTTATGGGTAGCAATAATTTAACTCACTCTTTTGAGTGACCGTCTGGCATTTGGCTCTACAGTCATTCCTTTCTCCAAGTGACCCTCTTTTAGTCCTAAATCAGTTACATATATATAAAGAAATAAAAATACTACTTTATTACTAAAGAGTGGTTATATGACCCATTACATCATTTTAGTGTCACCTTTTATATTATTGTGCTGCTTACTCTCTCCAATAGTATAAAAGGAAACTAGGGATGTTGGCCATTGTGGTTTCTATGGTCAGCATAGCGCCTATGTGTTTGAAGGAAACCTTTCCCGAGAACTGCCCTTGCTGACTTTTCTGCTAATATTGGTTGACTCGTTCTCATGCTGACCTTTTGGCTTCAATACTTGAGTCACTAACCCTGGACAACATAGAAAAAGACCTCTGACCAGTTGACCAGTGTATGGACAAATTTAGAAGGTTGTTGTGCAGTCTGCATTTCTGAATGCCTTTAATAGCCCAGATTTATATGCAAAACAGCCAAAACCCAGTGTTGGCCCCCTTGCCCTGGTGTTCTATTATCCACTCATACTTGCTAATATGTAATCCTCATGCCATTAAAGTGGGTTTGATATGAGAATACTAACTTCAATACACCCTGACTATCCCAACTACATTACATAAAGCTGCATTGATCAATACACCCCACAGGGGGCATGGCCTTTCATAGAAGAACAATTGATTTGTTTGTACCAAAACAACAAACATCTTAATGGCTGATACGATCTCAGAGTACACTTTTATAGCAGTTTCTATCCTGCCAAGAGTTTGCCTTTAATGCATGAACAAAAATCTTAAATAATGCAGCTAACCAGTTCTTATATGTGATGGTTGTATTACTTTTTTATGCCTTTGTTTCCTTTATTTTCACCTGGTGATGCTGCCAGTAACACACTTTTGGTCCTAGGGTGACAACACTTATTCAATATACTATAAAGAAGCAACATTGTCACCCTGGAACAGGAAATGTTTTTGGACTACTGGGCATGTCCCTCTCTCCTGTTTTCTGTAACATAAGGGGTAGGTGGAACTGATAACTATGCTAACCTATAACACCGCAGTTTAGGCAGAGATCACAAGATGTTAGCAGCTCACTGTGTTTCTGACAGGATCAAAAGGGATTTTTGCACTTATAAAACAGTAATAAAACACTTTCAACTAATCATTGTTATGGGTTATATAGCTTTAAGAAGGGTTGTTTATACACTGCCCAGATACACAGCTGACCACTTGAAGAAGCATTTGCAAATCAATTTATGAAAAAGAATAATAAAAATGTAGAACAGCGAAAATCCTCACATTCAAAATATTTTTGCTAAATGTTACAATAACTACTCCAAATGTGTACTTACTAAAAACATGCCATGGTTTCCCTTTCAGCTATCAAATGCTCATCTGGGCCTTATTATCGTTGTATTGTTGTCATGTTCTGCTCCTGAAACTTCTCTGTCTATAACTGGTTTGAAATTTGGCATCCATATTTGCTTGTCCATGGGAAATGATGATGTTATGATTTCAATTAAGTCAGGAATTACAATTGCATGGCCAACATGGTCAAACGAAATGTCTGGTTCCAATCATGAAAACAATAAAATAAAACACAAACGTCAGCTGTTACTTTAATGCTTTAACCAGAAAACCAGCCGTGACATTTTAAAAAAGAATTGCAGGGAAATTAAATGGCTAAAAAATATATTTCATACCCTACCTTATATACCGTACCAATATATCTTTATATTAGCTTCCCAAAATGCTCTGGAAATACACAATGGGAGAAGAAGGGTCAATACTCTAAACCAGGGGTAGGCAAACTCAGGCCCTGGCTGTTGAGGAACTACCAGAGATAGATGCATGATGGTATTTATAGTTTCACCACAGCTAGAGGGTTGGAGTTTTGCCTACCCCTGCTTTAAACCAACTGTGGAGATATTGCTTTGCACAAGGATGTCAGTCTAAAGGTGCCCATACACCTATCGATTATCGTTTGGAATGGTCTTTTGTACATAATTGATCAGTTGATAGGAACCCAATGTTTTTTCTACTTTACTCCTGGACGAATGCCAGTGCTGTATGGGTTGAGCAGAAGACTGGCTTGACCAGAAAAACAAATCCCTTGGCAGGTTAAAGAATTCATATATATTTGTTTCGGTTGTATTTTAACTGTTTGCCTGGAAATCTGCTTCAAACAGCCTGGTGGTCAAGTGGTTAGCACCCTTGGCTTCCAGGTTTTGGCTCCACTACTGCATGAAGTTTGCATTTGCTTATCAAGTCTGCATGGTTTTCTGTTGGATGATGCAGTATTCTCCCAAAAACATATTGATAGGATAAATGGCTTAAAGTGGTTCTAGGGTATGTGAATATCGTAACAATATTAGACTGCTAGACCTTTTGAGGGTAGGGAATGAGAACAGCTCAATGTTTTCTATTTAGTGCTGTAGTAAAAAAAAAACTATATAGATGGGTAAAATTATAACTGAAAGCTTTTTGAGAAACATTAGGCTTTTCTACATAAACGTGGCTGTACAATGAAGAATCTAACTGGCTTTTCTAAGAAGCTATACCAAACAGTGAACAGTCACTAGTATTTATGACCCAGATCCATGGATGAGCCATACACACTTTAGATGTAAACTGCCTATACACTGTTTTGCAGTTTCATACATTTTTATTATCATTAATCAAAGGTTTTCAGGAGTCGTAAAGTCCCAGCATATCCTATCCTGTTATAACATCAGCACTGTAATAGGTATACACACTAGAGTTGTTTTTAATAATACAATTAAAGCTTACTTGAAAAAATCCCTTTTATGTAGTGAGTGCTGCCTTCCGTCTGCCCATCACTTTCATCAACTTCCTGGATTCCATGTGTGCTTTGTGTCTCCTTTCTCCTGCTTGATGTGATGCAATATCCATTTCTCAAGAATACATATCCATCATGCACTGCTTCCAGCAAGCAATGATAATGTTACAATGATCAGATGTTGAGTTGTAGTTGAAATACATCCTATGGGCATCTTCAATAAGTAAGTTTACAAACTTCTAGATCGATATAGTTATTAGGAGTGGGATAGAACTTATGGAAATTCAATATAGAAATAAATAATTATTTTTAGTTTTTGATCATAGATACCCTTTAGGCCTTTACACTTTAGACTCACAGCCTCCAGATTTGTGTAAGAAGAAGAAGTTAAGACAGAAAAAGAGAGGCTATAATAAATGTAACACTTGTACATTATAGGCTATAAGAGAGGCTATAACACTTGTAGACGAAAACAGCTACCTAGCATCAGGGGCACTAGCAGAACCAAGATCTGGCTGCACAACAAGAAAGGATTTTATACGGAGACCTCTAAAGTGTTTCTTTTTTTCTAATGGAATTTCCCTTTAATTCATCATTTATTTACCAGCTGAAAGTGTACACCTAAGCCAATGTCCAGCAAAATCAGCTTTTTTGTGTCTGCAGAAACGATGGAAAACACGATTTGCACTGATCTACTTTCTGCAATGCCATCTTTTTTTTTCTGATAGTTTGCGCTGCAAACCTAATTAGCAAACTCACTCATTAGTCTTCTAGAAAAATTAGCACAGCTTATGCTAATTACTCCTGTAAAATTTAATAAACTCTTTGAAATAGGGATAGACTAATGAGGTTTTATTTATTGAACTAAAATAACTGTGAGGAAAAAGGTTAGGACATTGGGATACCCATTGTGGTAATAAAACCACAAATTATTCCATTCCAACACAGGAATTTTATAGCAACGCTTTTAAATTCAAATATGAGTTACAATTCGGATGTTAAATCAATCCTGAACTTAATTTAACCTCTTGCCGTCCGCCCGTAGTAAAAAAACGGACGGACGGCAAACTCTCCTCCCCTGTTCTTGGAGCCATGATTTGCTGCTCGGAATAACTTCTCGCTTTTAATGGGGGTAGTGAATTTGTGTCTCGGAAATAGCTCTTTTCAAATGATATCATGAGATCATTAGGCAGCATTTTTCCTTTCTCAGAAATCAGGACTGCGAGGTTCTGGGTATACTCATGACACTCTTTGCACGTACAGAAAAGGCGACCGAAGGCTTACAGCGAAATCCGTAAAATTACCTTCCTGCCGAGACAGCTAGTGATGGTAATGTGCTATTAGGTACTTGGAAATGTCATACTCTGTGTTGCACTTGGAGGAGGTTTGAGGACAATGATGATGTAAGATGCAGGATTGGTGATGTGTCATCTCGGTATCTGTCAAAGCAGTGACTCTCTGGGTATCATCACTGTAGCATGTGGCCAGTTTCACTGTGACATTAAAAGAATCATTTTCATTGCCTGTAAGATTGCTTACTGTGGCAGAGATTGAAAAAAAATCACAAAGTCCATTATCATGGTGCAAGATCATGCTCACGGTGGCAGACAGAGTGAGTAACTACTTTGCAAATGAGCATTTCCACAGTGGCATCCATGCAGATAATCACTGTGGCATCTGTGCATTCTGACTGTGGCACTGATAGAAATAATCTCTGTGGCACATGTGGTTACCAACTGTGGCAGTGGTGGGAATAATCACTGTGGCACACAAGTGTTTTCAATCTGATGATGATGATGATGGGAATAATCAGGTTGGCATGTATGCACTGTTACCCTGGTACAAGATCATGCTGATTGTGAAAGACAGGATAACCCCTTTTTTCATTTTTGTCTGGGCCTTCTAACTGTGACACAGATATAAATAATGCCTGTGGCACATGTAGATATTCACCGTGGCAGTGATGGGAGAAAGCCCTGAGGCACACAAGATATAGATGGAATTAATCAAAATGCATGCCCTACTTGAGAAAAAAGATCATGTTCACTGTGGCAGACACAACAACCACTTTGCACATAAGTATTTTCAGAGTGACATTGGTGGCAACAATCAGTGTAGCATCTGAGCCTTCTGATTGTGCGATTGATAAAAATGATAACTGTGACACACGTGGCTACCCACTGTGGCACTGATAGGAAGAATTACAGTGGCACACAGGGTTCTCCACTTTGAGAATGATGGGAATATTCAGGGTGGCATCATTACACTGACATAAGACCATGCTCAATGTGATAGATAGAATAACTTCTGTGGACATGAGCATTTTCAGAGTGGTATCAATATGAATTTTCACTGTGGCAATGAATCAATGACAGAAATCATAATGGGACACCAATCTAGGCCTTGCGGCATTTGCACAGTGGCCCCTCTGAAATAGAGACCCCATCCTCTCCAAAACTAGAAAAAAAGTATTGGCCTGGAGTTACACTTTCCTTTTACAGTAAATTACCAGTTAAAGACATAACAGAATAATGTCAGAAGTAATCTGCAATGAGTAAACCCACCACTATTATCTTCATGCCACTTAATCTGAAATCCAAAGAGAACTCTCTAGATTTGCCTAAACTCACCAAGAAAATGAGCTTGTACCATGGAACCATATCACTGCTAATGTGACAAAGTAACAGCGTTACATATTGTCATAAATGGAACATTTAAACAACAAACTAAGGAAGCTAAAATTAAACTGCGACTGTTCGGTGTGAACTGTTATAGAGTTAAACACCGTAAAGACAATGGTCTTGTTTACATCTTGCTTGTCATGTATCCCCTACATATTCACCTTATTATACAGTATCTGTTCCTCGTTTTTCACCGCAATAGAAGTAGCAGTTTCACGTCTGCACCCAAAGGTTTATCTACAATATCCTGTTCAACCTAATACCTGTATTGTTACAGTGAAATGGTTACTTCCACTTTACCAGGGGTATGCTGGAACTGTTAGTGTTCTGATAACTAGGGGCCAACCAAGGATAAATTGAAAGTAATATTGAAGTTACAACTACTGTTTTAGGGTATAATACTGTTATCTTCATCCTGTCTTCAATATCCTGTGATTCACTGGCCCGGAGAAAGCATGGCGATGTCTGCTTGTTCCAATCCTTTAGATTTATTAAAGGAAAAGAGGTTGTTGACTTAGTAAAGTGAATGATGCTGGGCTAATTGATGTAAAACTGTGTCTACTTTAAATACCTAATCAAGTGCAAGGGAAATGAAAAAGATAGGATTGGACAATTGAAATTGAACACAACCACAGCCAAGCTGAGCTAACATACAAAATGTCTTTAGTAAATCAGCCAGTTACCTCCTAGGCAGTAGAGCTAGCAATGGCAGGACAGCCCTGGAATCTGCATCCTTAAATAACAAGCTAGCAATGGCAGCTTTAGTATTTCCATCCTCACAGCTTCACTTGAAATCTCACCTTTCTTTCACACCTATTTGAGCTTGTTGGGCATCATATTTCCAAACCATGGGTATTTATATAGAATTGCCTCCCCCTTTGAAGCTTTATCATCCTCTATTCTTCTGGGAAGGTTTTCCCACAATATTTTGGAGTATGTCTACTAGAATTTGTGCCCATTTAGCTAAAAGAGCATTTGTGAGGTCAGATACTGTTCTTAGGCAAGAAGTACTGGCTCACAATCAGCCTTCCGTTTCATCCCAAAGGTGTTCAGTAGGGTTGAGGTCAGGGTTATGTGCAGGACACTCGAGATCCTTCACACCAAACTCATCAAACCATATCTTAATGAAGCTGGCTTTGTGCACATGGCCACAGTCATGCTGGAACAAAAAAGGTCCTCCCCAAACGGTTTCCACAAGGCTGTAAGCTCACTATTGTCTAAAATGTCTTTGCATACTGTAGCATTAACTGTACTCTTCCCTAGAAACCAAAACTTAATAGTTTGGAGTGGTGTCCACATACTTCTGGGCATATAGTGTAGGTGTGATGACTAAGTGTCCTAAAACTTGACCAGAAAGCATGCATAAAGCAGACAGAATCCAGGGTCCCAGGTTTTTTTCTTTCATTTCGGCATTGAGTACAACTATGTATAAAATATTATGATGTTCTGGGAACACTTAATCACAACCCTTTGACCCTATAAGCCCAGGATTTCAAGCGCTGCCCATTGACATTTCTTTTCAGTCGGTCATACTAATTTAAACCTCCCACATAGACCCAAATGCTCCAATATAGTACTTAAGAGAGGTTGAACAGTATATAATGATTTAACATGCGACTACACTCCTTCCACAGGTCTTGTGAAAGCCTTAATCCTTCTGGATACGATGGATAGAAAAATAATTTTATATCAAACTCTGATTAAGGTAAAGTGCTTGGACTTTGAACAAGTATGTGGGATGGGAGTTCAATATTCTCTAACTTTATTGGTTTTGTGCTTGTTCCTGACCAGTTACTTACTCACTTACGTATAGGACTTGCAAAATTCCCCAGATACTATTAGCAATTCACAGGCCGATTTTACTTGGTGCCTTACACTGAAAGACATCATCATATATAAAACATAACGAGAAGTGACCAGTGGCAAGCAAACATTTCCCATTTACATATTCCTGATCTAGAAATGATAAAGATGAATTGTTTGTGGAAAGGTTTAGCAGCTAAGTTATATGTAAATGATGACACCTACTCTTCATGTGGGTTTTAAAAGCACCTCTTACATCACAGGAAACCTTATTTTCCATCACACAGGATTACCCCTGTTTTGAATACCTTTCACAAATTACAACTTTGCCTCAAAGAGAAACACATATTGAGTTTTTAAGGTAAAATGCATCCTTTTTTCCCTCATTCTTGAAATCAGATAAACTCCCAGCAGATATAAAAAAAGAAAGAATACTGTCAGCTGTCCTTTTACATACAGCTAGAGCAAGCATTGATTTCTGTCTTTATAACAGCCTTTGTTACATCTTGCACAGCAGCACTCAGGCTAGGAGAGGGAGGACTATACTGCTCTGCTTCGTGCTCATGTCCTGACAGGAAAGATGGAGACAGGAGGAGAAAGCAGTGTTACTGATCCTTCATTGTCCAATCAGCAGGCCGTGTGTGGGTCAGTGACACCTCCTTCATTGTCCAATCACTGGACTTTGTGTGGGTCAGTGGTACCCCCTTCATTGTCCAATCAGTGGGCTGTGTGTGGGTCAGTGACACCTCCTTTGTTGTCCAATCATCAGACTGTGTGTAGGTCAGTGACACCTCCTTCACTGTTTCATCAGTGCACTGCATGTGGGTCAGTGACACCCCCTTCATTGTCCAATCTGCAGACTGTGTGTGGGTCAGTGACACATTCTTTATTGTTTAATCAATTAATTGTGTGTGGGTCAGGGACACCTCCTTCATTGTCCAATCGGTGGACTGTGTGTGGATCAGTGAAACCTTCTTCATTGTCCAATCTGCAGACTGTGTGTGGATCAGTGACACCTCCTTCATTGTCTAATCAGTGGATTGTATGTGGATCAGTGACACCTCCGTCATTGTCCAATCAGTGGTCTGTGTGTGGATCAGTGACACCTCCTTCATTGTCCAATCAGTGGTCTGTGTGGGGATCAGTGACACCTCCTTCGTTGTCTAATCAGCAGTCAGTGTGTGGGTCAGTGACACCACTCAGTTCTTTAACGCTAACACAGAAAGTGGTGTCACCTTCCTGGTTGTGCTGTCTGCATAATGAACAAAAGTGGTTGGACAGAATTACAAAGCCTTTGAAATATAACACAGTTTATGTGTGTGTATTTCTTCTGGGTATTTAAATGACTTCCTGTAATTCATTTTAAACACCAACATTCTTATATTATATGCCTCTAATCATTACTGATATTCTTCAAACTATTGACATATGATCTATCTGTCTTGTGGCAGAAATATAGCATTGACTAAAGCTATTTAACTCAACTGCAACAGCTCAGAGAGATGCATGTAATAGGTGAATTTAATATACAGTCCCTGTTTTATGACCTTGGAAGATAACAAGCCAATATTTGTGAATGCTTTATTTCCGCCATAAGACAGCAGAAAATGTAATACCAATTACCTGTAATAAAGCATGATCGGTTAAGCTGTATACATTGTATGGCAGGATACATTCTCTACCGTATATCAGCATATAAGTACTTTCACAAATTTACTACCAATTAAAGAGTATTCGGCACCAGAGGGGTGAAGTATGACACTGATGCTCATTTGCTCGTCAGGTTTTACCATGTCCAAGAAAAAAAGTGTGTTAACGGTCATGAGATCATTACGATAAAAACACCAGAAATATAAAAGGCTATAAAATTAACAAGCTGATTCTCTTTGCTACTGGTATAAAAAAGTGGCATAACTTAAAAAGTAACAATTTCACGCCCTAGTGATCCATGCCTATTTACTGTCAGTCCTCGTTAATGCGCTGTGCACTTGCTACACTCAGAGGAGGGTTAATTCACAGTGTTCGGTAATGAGAACAGGACAGTGAGACGACGAGATATCCAATTACGTAAAACATAACTAAAAGGCAGGGAAAAGCCTGATACAGGAACTATTAACTGGCCAGAGGAATAGGAGGAAGGCTGGAGAAGGGAAAAAATTACAAACAAGCACAGGACGGAAGTAATACATGGAAAATGTGCCGCAACGTAGAATATAGAGAGCAAAGCTAAAACCAGTGTTGACAGATCGGTTAGTCGCAAATTGGCAACACAAAACAAAAATACACTAATTAAAAAAATATCTATCTATCTATCTATCTATCTATCTATCTTTCTATCTATCTATCTACAGAAACCTATTTAGGCCATTGCTAGGGGCACTTGCCACTTTCCATTGTTTTCCAAAATTTAATGCTCTTAAAGGCCAAATACAAAACAGCAACATTTGTGGCGGCTGAAATATAAACCATGTAAAACAATCCTTGGGGAAAAAAAAACTGAGCTGCACTAATTACACTTCTGCTGAGTTGACATTTTGCTGCCTTTTGCAACTCTAAGGAAAAAAACAATTACACAGTGTGTATAGCGGTATGCACACATTAACACGACGAGGTAGATGCATGTGACCTGAACATGTTTGTGTAGGACGGAGTGTACATATGTGTCCATTAATACATAATCGCATAAAAACTAAATTTTTAATATAAACCTAAACAAACATAGCCTGTGTGTATTTGATATTAAACTATAACACTGCTCTATACTGTAATAGACTTGGCAAACACACGGCGTTTTGTCTTATAACTTACTTGTAATCAAGTTCAAGTGTGTGTTTGTAGGTGATTATTTTGGCATTTAAAGAATTACCTTAAA
>NW_017306997.1:761090-770279 GCF_000935625.1 Nanorana parkeri
TATATATACATATATATATAAACACACTTTTGAATGAGTGTAACTATGTATGTAACTATGTAACTTTTGAGTTATCAATTCCCTCTTGACAATCTTGCTGCATGAGGGAATTTACAGACTTATTACAGTTCAATTTTCAATTTCAGGAAACCCATAGTGACCAATCAAATTTCGCTTTCCATACATCACAGGCATTCTGACTGGTTATTAGATCACTGCACTTGCACACATTTTTTAAAATTCCTGAAATTGCTTAAAATTGATAGCCTACCAGCCTATTGCAGTTAAAGCTGAACCTTAGGTTAAATTTATATTTTCTAATTACAAGAGACATGCACATCCTTATTTTGATATTGGTCTACTTTGTGTATTTCTTCTAGACCTGTGCAGTAGTCTAGTGTGAAACTGAGTAGCTTCCTGTAATGCAGACCAGTCACTGCTGCTCTCTGTCCTTGTGCAGAGTGAATGGTCTTATATCCGCCCCTCCTGTAGTTTTCTGCAGGCAGCCTGTAGTGGGTGGGGTCTGCTGAGTCCCTCCCACAACTCTATTCTCTGCACAGGTTATGTACAGCACTGTGATGATCACAGCTACCTATACAATGTAATAATTGTGTTTGCAAAGGCATTTGGTGCACGCAAAGTGGATTTATAACCTTTGTAATTATTGGAGAATATATTAAAATGAAATTGTTTGTTGCTTAAGTTCAGCTTTTAGTTCTCAAAATGAGTAAAACAAGGATTTTTTTAAATTAAAGTTTTTGTAAAACCTGAAACACGACAGTTATAATTTGAAGGAAAACACGTCACAGGTTTTAGGCGCAAGCAAAATACTCACAACCTCTATATTTTCTTGTCCAGCTTTTACTTGTAGAACTTAACTTTTCCTTTTTTTCCCCCTTTGGAATAAGCCCATAAAGTCATTTCTTTAAACAAGGGTAAACTAATTCTGTTTCCATTTGAAACCATTTCCTCCAGGGATTCTTTCACAGATTAGAGCCTTACACAAGGCATTCCTACTTGCTGACAGACAAATTCCATAACCCAGCAAGGCCATTGGAAAAAGAACGGAAAAAAAACCATTCAGGAAAGGCCCACATTGCATTTTACCTTTTAATGTATTCCGAACACATACATGCTTATCTAGAGGTCTACAAGCTCATTTAGAACATATATTTTTTAGAGAAAGAGTTGTCAGTGTCAATAGGTTGCTAATTAATTGCCAACATCTAATTCAAAGTGGCCACTAGACAAAAAAATGTAAATTCACTTGCAAGCTGTCTTATTTTTCTTTAATAACCAGGGATAGTCAAGCGTAGCTACCTGCTTCCTGTGAAAATAACATAATCAGCTAGCTGTTGTCCACAAAGATATTGTAACAACTTAATTCTACCAAAGAAAGTAGTCGAATTTCAATGTAAAATAGCAAATTAATCTAAAGTTTGTATAATAAAGTAACCAATTTAAAACATCTAATTTACTGGATATTCTTAATTGAAGAAAAATAAAAACATTGGTCTCAACTTAACTGCACACCTCACAGATAATTTTGCCATGATCTTCTAGGAACAGTGATAGAATTTTAAAAAATTAGTGGTTTATCTGATCTTGCGCATGGACAGTTTTAGAATTGCCAGAATCCACAATTTGAATACCATTCTGTAATTTTGTCTCCTTGGGGAAAGCAGCCTTAGTCCTTAATTAACTCCATTAACGCAAATGGGGACAGATGATTAAAGTGACACTAAACTCAGAAGTTAAATCTTAAAAATGCATTCAAGTTCAGAGATGATTTGAGGATCTACAGCCAAGAGATTCACAAATAAGCTACATTTTTGTTAATAGTTAGGTACATGAATGCATTTTTAAGATTTAACTCCTTAGTTTAGTGTCACCTTATGGATTTAGGAGACACAATTTACCTTTTCTTAATATACCTTTGTAAGATTACTTAGAGATTAATAATTTAAATGTAGCAAAACAACCTTCTATATGCTCACAAAATGAGCCAACACTACAGGACAATTCATCACAATATCTAAAAAACTCATGTTGATTAGGGGTAAAATAAAAAAACATTTAGCGCACATACAACATATCGCAAAAATATACAAATACTGTTTATAATTTCTGTAATTGTTGGTTTCCCAGTGGATTTTAGGGGACCTTTCCTCAGCATTCAAGTGTAACTGAGCAATGTGGGTAGCAGGAAAGTTGCCTATTCTGTTCCTTCTTTATGGTATATGCTTTCCTCCAAAGTTTTACTTATGTAACAAAGTTTTTAAAAATTTCTGTTGTTAATTGAACTTATCAAATATATCATTAACCATTCTTAGCTTCAACTACACAAGAACTTTGAGATGTGAGTCTTCACATAAACTGGTCCAAACACGGCTTAAACACCTAAACCAGACATTAGGTTTTTTAGGTTCCACACATCCATGGCTTTTTTTAACAGGAAAATGACAGGGAACCAATCACATGAAATAAATATTTTATCTTATATAGTATAGGAATTGTGTACTGGGCCCAAATCAAAACCAATAAAATGAACGTACTGTATGTCTCTAGTGGATGAAAAGTGATAACGCAAAATTCAACTGCCTGTCTTCAAAGAAAAGCATTTTCATTTTTTCCAGCTGGAGTGAAGAACACTCTTGGGCATATATCAAATAAAAAAAATACTTTGATTATTAGTAACTCTAAAGAGTTGACTCTCCATCAGAGTGACTATCAATGCATAAAAGACCAAGAAGGCAAAGATACATGAAAGACCAAAAGCCACACATAAAAAAAACTTGTTGGAGTGTTCACATTTCTACCACGGTTGACATAAATATGGTTATCGATTAAGCTGCACTTATGGGATTCATTGCAAATGCATGGTCAGTGTGTTAAACTGTAAATAATACAACTATTGCAGGCAACTGTCACACAATGCAGAGCAAGCCAGTCCATTTGCGGAGTTTAATAAACATTGATTGAGATATGCCAGTATCAGAATTTGCCATAGCCAAGTCCCTAAGTTGTTCTACAGGCTACATTACTCAACTTGAAGGCTGGCTGTGCCATTATTGCTATGTGACAGGTGCTCTACATTTGCACACTGAAAGCAGCAGTGTTATAACAAAAATATACATGCATATCACATTATTTCTAATATTTATACCATATATTCCCATTTAGAGGCATAACTGGCTATCATTGCTACATAGGGGACCAGAACATATAGACACCTGAATTGTGAAGGACATTTGACCATTTTATAATTTAACTGTCTTTTTTTGTTCCAGAATGCCAAATCTAATCTAATCAAATGAAATTAATAGTTGGCTTATTCTTATGTAAACTGTGTTACAGCAGCTCCAAAATCGACACGGTGTGACTTAAAGACATTTAAGACAGGGCCTCCTCATAGCTCACCCTTAAGCTAGGTATACTCACTGACAATGTTCCCTTGCCACCTTTCTAGTGCAGGAGTCCACCATTAGTAAGCTTCTATGTTGGATAGTGTTGGAGCTTATGTGGGTGAATAAAGTTCACGGGCCTTGGACCTGCTGATTGGCCATTAAGGACCACAGCACTGTCACATGGGAGAATTTGTAAGCTCCCTCAAACCCGGAACCCCCATCTGTTAGACAACGGAATGAGAGCTCCAACGGAGAAGAAAGCTTGGATGGGTGAATATACCTTGAAGGAGGGGTTGGTTATCAGTGGGTACAATGATTACATGAACGAGCAAAGCGGCAGTGTCTGTATAACAGATACTGTATATTAAGCCATCACTTTTTTGATATGAGATAATTATATCACGGACATATCTTTATTAAAGTGGATTTTCTGATATGGTAAAGTAAAACCTGTATAAGGCTTATATTAAATCATATTTTAAGCATATTAGTGACCCTTTAGGTAGTCTTCACAGAGTTTGAGAAGCAATTAAACTATATGTGAAATAATGGAACAGATGTGGTAGAGGGCAGGGAAGGTGTCCTATGCTTGACTGCTTTCCTTCCTGATGCCTATGCAGTGTACTGTACCAAAACACCACTGCTGCTTTCATGTATACAGGAGAAGTCACAGGACAGGTGTTTAATTGTAATGAGATTTAAAAAAATTAAAAGCCGTTCCAACCTGTCAATAATCACTGGATCGGAGGGAGTCTCATTTCTGTTCCCGCAGCTCTTCTTGTCACAGCAGCGGCTGTAGAGGGGGAAAACACAAGGATTTAGTATTACAGCCATGTTGCAATATAAGCCACATTGAGACAGCAGGTTGAAGTTGCTGCAACATTACCAGGATTGCAGCGATCTAGAACCAGTGTCAGAGAACAGGTTTGGGCCGCATGGGGGCTAATTACTGGCGCTAACCTCTTCCAGCACAGCTTCTAGCTTATTAAGCCTCCAAACGGCACAGGTAAATGAGCAACTTGTCCTCAAAAAACTCACAGCTTATACATTTTGCACATTTTTTACAGAGTTTTGATGACTTAGGGGACAAATGAAAATGACAAATTGGCTTCTGAAGAACAGTTCTTAAAGCAGGCCTATTTGCAAATAATGAACCTGTAATCCATTCTCATACAGAGTGAAGTAACACATCTGATGGAGTACAGGCACCTTAAACTGTCTTCACAGCATTGCCTCCCTCTTTGACCACTTGCGTACCAGCCTGTATGTGCCAATTCATTAACAGGCTAATTTTCTGTTTTCAATACTGTGATAGTTTAACTGACAAACACTCGGTCATGCAACACTAAAACCAAATACATTTTATATCATGTTTTGAGACAGATAGAGATTTCTTTTGGTGGTATTTATTAACCACTTTTTATTTTTGTATTATATAAAGGAAAAAAGACCAAATATGTTTTTTTTTTTAAAACCAGATTTTAATACATTTACTTTTAATTTCTTTACCTTTAAAAAACATCTTCATTGGTGGCTACTGGCACTTTAATACACCCCTACCTTCACCTCCTTTCTAATGTGTTTACAAACATTCAGCCCATTCACAACACAGAATGGGCAGCTTCCTCCATTGTGAATCAGTTGAATGTTTGTAAACACTACTAGTGCGATTACTGTGATTGGTTTACAGTGATCACAAGCTCCAGAAGTACTCTGATTGGTTCTGTACATCACAGCCACATACAAGAGCACTGGCTGCCCGAGTTTGTTTTCTGAAGCGTTGTTTACAAACAGCCCTCCAGAAATACATGTCCACCTCCCTGCCATTTACAATGGAGCAGTATGGAGGTGGTCAAAGTGACTGTTAATAATGCTTTGCAACTGTCAACTTAAGTACAATTTTGCACTATTTTTCCCTGTTTAGTCCTGTACCAACATATGAGTTTTTTTCAGATTTTGACCCCCTTTCTGGCCCGCCAAGTGCTCTATGCTGGCATAGAGGAGTAAGAGCCATAGCCCTTAACACAAATGTTCTCAGGAAGACTTCCTCTGCTAAGGAAGAGTGGGGGTACATCTGAGCAGGGGGTGTTTGAGGCAGTGGGTGAGGGGGGGTCTGAGCAGATCTATTAGATTAGGGAGACCCCTAGGCAGCAGTCTTTAGCATGGGACAATCCACAGATTTATCTCGTTCCTGGCGGGCTAAACAATAAAAATCGTATGTTGTATGGCCAGCTTTAAGTAGGATGTCTCTGATAAAAAGCAGACAATTTACCAGTGAATTTTCACCTAAAGCAAGCAATAAGATATCTGTATTGATTTCCTTTCATTTTTACTAACATGTTGGTTACATTCTGATTGGTCCAGGCCACAGTGTCATCATCCAGTATTAGGCTGCACACTGTAAACAAGTTGGCTGTACTTGCTGTGTCTAGGACACAGGTACATGTAACACAGACCCGTTATTGGACTGCACGCTGCAAATACGGATCCTGTTCTTGACTTGAGCCACCTCCTGCCAGCTGGGGCAATGCCATGCAGAGCCTGACAAAGCCACCTCTATGCCTGTCCTCAATGGCTGACACAATGCAGCCAATTTTTACACGTCTTCCCCATATGTGTTGCATAGAGTTTGAGGATGGCCATGTTTTTGTACAGGGTGCTCACCGGTGCCTGTGCGGGGAATACACTGAGAGCATTACGTTCTGTGTAAGCTGTTAAAACACAACCTGCTATTCAGAGTCAGTTGGCAAACATTCTCTATATTCCTGCACTGTGTTTGTAATTATCGCTAATTTACTTTGCAGCAGAATTCATTTTGCATTCTAGGATAAAGGTGACCCGCTGGTGCCATCCAGGAAATGTTCTGGCATTCCAAAGTAAGACAAGCAACACAAATTACCGGTGAGGATAGTTATAAGGGAGCTGCCAGTCCTGATGTGCTTTCAAAGGTGAAGTGAGAGCTTTAATTTCTCAGAACTTTTATCGCTAATCGGAAGACTTTTTCAAAATTTCTCCATTTTGGCAAAATGCAATGGAGTCAATGAGGAAGGTTTTTGGTGTTTTTTTAAGGGTGCAATGGGCTTTAAATGGCTCTTCAGGGTTACAAAAGCTCATATCAACTATCCTGGACCTTTTCTGGTACCAAAGAAAAATAACAGTTCAGCCCCATCTGGCAGGGTGGACCTGATTTTTCTTAAATAACACGTACAAGTCTTTCCCCTTCCCAAGCCTTTGCATGGATAGTAAAAGGAGAAGCAGCAGATTAATCAGCTCAACTCTGTCACTTTGCTCTCTCCTCCTTTCAGCATTTCACTTTCAGAACATGCGAACTGCAGCTCAACTGACTGGCTCCTTGTACTGCCCTTCCCAGCATGAGCTCTGCTGATACCAAACCAAATTAGAGTATTGTGACAGCTACTAAAAATATCTATGTGATCGGCCGCACAGGAACAAAAGGCACATCAATGCCTGCGGTCCGGTCAGAAAAAATGCTGCAATTTCTGACTGCACCGGACCGCAGGCTTTGATGTGCCTTGCGTTCCCATGCGGCCGATCGCATTCTGGCCGGAGGGCGTGGCTACGGTGCCATTGAGTTCAATGCACCGCCACGCCCCCTCACACCCCACAACAAAGTGAGCTGGCCGCAATACGATCCAGTGCGTTCCGGGCAGAATCGTGTCTGGTTTGAATGGGCCCTTATACTGCTTGCATTTAACAAAAATGCATTTGTCAATGTAATAATAAATACAGAGCTACATTAATATGTATCTTTAATATCTGCCTGGGGTTTAGCTTTAATAAACAATTAGATTTTTGCATGGGATCAATAGACAGGGAGTCAGCTGTGTAGTAGAAAATGCAAGTTCCTGAAATGTCCCCTTGTTTATCCATGAATGTGAGTAAAATCTAAAGGACTTATAAATGATGTCAATTAGATATGGGAAAAAGAGAATAAATGTCCCAGCCATCCAACCCCTAGATGCTCTTTACCTGGTAAAACTTCACTAGCCAAACGTCTCCTGCCTAGAAACCGCTCAGCATCTGAATTCAGTGCGCTAGTCACGGGATTGTTTTAATGCCCCATAAATTTACTCCTTTGTCACATAAATGCAAAGCTTTATTGCTCTGTTAGTCTTGACAGAAAGCCCCGGCAGAAAGTTGTTTAGGGATTAAATCTCTAAAACATGCTATTTCCAAACGGAGGGCTTTCACTATTTCATGTCTGGTTAAAGGGAATTTCGACTGAGGGGAAGCAAGCTGTCTTTCACACCATATGGCAAATGGCCGTGCATAGTAATTAGGTGAGCTGATGAATGGTGAGCAGGCTCTAATTTTATGCTTATAACCAAAGCTCCATTTGCACCTCTTATGCAAAATCAGCACTTCCAGCCTCCTATGGTATTGTGCTAACACGCTTCGTGTTCTCCAAATGTGGAGGGGTAAATTCCTCACCCAAAACTATATTTATACTGCCATACCTGGGAAGACTGAAGATTGAGGGATAAGCATGCCATATTACATGAAATATTTTCTGACCCAAAAAAATATAAAGGGGAAAAAAAAATGTGTGTATGAATTTTGATGTTTTTAGTAGCTGTTCTGTTCCTAAAAAAATCCAGTTGTAAATAGAAATTTTGTAAGAATCTAAATTTTTATTCTTGAGTTGTTATAATAGTACAGCCAGAGACGTCTTGGATGCTGTATTTGCTGTTATTCACTTGTATTCTCTTCCTGCCACAGAAGAAACACCAGTGTCAGGTGTTTGGCCCCCATAGAGGCTGACTTGACGTCCATTTCTTAAACTTAGGGCTTAAATTGACACTCTGCCCAGTGGCTGCTGGAGGAGGGTAAACTGCCAATGAATCAAGCCCTTCATTTTTTTCTATGTAATCCTGTCAGTACCTCTGTTTATGGCAGTTTTTTGTGAGTGTTTGTTATAGGTTCTGAGTTCAGGGAGAAGATATGATACCTTTACAGCTCTCCTCTTAACTTGACACTGGCAGGGAGAATATAGGTAAATAATAAAAATTTAAGTAAATCCTTGATCTACTAAACTACTTGAAAGTGGAGTTTTGGATTATGTCTCACTGGCATTAATACATGAAGAGAAATAAAAGAACCAAAATACATTTGATTGGAAGGACACTGCTTCAAGTTCTCAGTTCAGCTATTCATGTGACCAATGTCTAAGTCACATTTTTACTCTGCCAATTGGAAGGTGCAGTATTCAGGCAGATGCCC
The DNA here is from genome assembly GCF_000935625.1 of Nanorana parkeri. NCBI lineage: Eukaryota > Metazoa > Chordata > Amphibia > Anura > Dicroglossidae > Nanorana > Nanorana parkeri. Next base: position 769,739 of record NW_017306997.1, read on the forward strand.
TCAATGACCAGCTTTGCCCAAACACCAGTCCCCAAGACACTTTGGAAGAGACTACGAAGCCGACAGCCTGCTTCTGACAGCCAGATTTGAGAGCAATTTCCCCTAATAATCAGGAACCAATTAGAGTGATTTCTGATCATGTGACCATTATGTCAGCTTAGACTTTCAGGGTTATTCACTAAAGGGGGAAAAGTTTGAAGAAGGCACGAGAAGTGAACAATCTAGGCCAAAATAGCCGATTTGGAAGAATTCTACAATTCAGCTCACTTTCCAGTTCAGCTATGTTGTCCTAGATTGTTCACTTCTCCTGACTTCTCCAAACTCTTCACCCTTTTGTGAATAACCCTAACAGTGATTACATGCAAGCTTAAGACTTCATTCAGGAAAAAAATAGCTTTTAGCTTGCAGAGACCAATGCAGCCTGTAGATGGCAGTGTGCCACTGTTTAATACTGTAGCTGTCTTATGCAATCATCGTACTAAAAAGTATAGTATCTTAAATGAAACTTTAAAAAAAAAATATATATATATATGTATATATA
>NW_017306997.1:771310-803556 GCF_000935625.1 Nanorana parkeri
GAGAGAGAGAGAGAGAGAGAGAGAGAGAGAGAGAGAGAGTAAAAGTATTTATTAAAACAGTGTGCCACAAAAAAATCCTTATATGTCCTTAAGAAAATGTATTCACTTGATCATTGAACCAATTAGTTAAAGTCAAGTCAACCAATGCAAACTGATTCTGCTAAATTTGTCCTGTGTATATAGACTTCAATGACCTTTGGGTACAATAAGGTTAAAGGCATGCAAATTTGCACTCCTCACCTGCAGAAACTGATTTCCAATCTTTAAAAAAGATTCACACTTGGGCTACCTCACCCCAGTCAGTGCCACTGCTGCAGACTCCACCTGCGGCAGTGGCAGGGACACTAAGGGTCATATTTATAAAGCAGCTTTCATCAAACATTCCCTGTTGGTGATCAAGCGCTGTCTTTTAAAACACTGAACCTGGAAGGTTCACCTGCAGTGAATATTTGATAAATGTCAGATTCACTGCTTTATAAATATGCCCCTATGGGTGACCCAAATATAAACCTTTCCTTAGATCTTCTTTAAATGCTCCTACAAGAATCTTAAGCTAAAAAACAAAAAAAGCAAGAAGAAGAAAAGGTAAGCAGCACATAATCCAAACATTACTTCTATATCCTTCCTGTAATTCCCCTTTAAACAATAAACAGCGTTCTATCCGCTCGTATCTGATATATGCCGCCGATTGACCTTTTTATCCCAGGGCTGAAGGAGTTAAACAAATAATTGTGCCCGCGCCCCAGTGGCAGCTTTGTTTAATGCCCGGCCGCTAAGTAAATAAACAGCATCTCTTACCAGTCTGTAGGCAGCGCGGAAAATGGTAATCTCCAGCATTAGCTGCCTGACATTTTAAATATGGCTTTTCTGTCTAAAGTATACTGTACAAATAACATAATTTGCCTTCAACGGCTTCATGATTCCCCTGCTGTGAGCTGCGGATTTTTATTTATTTATTTCCTTTTTCTTTTCTTTTTTTTACTCTGCATTGTATTTATAAAGGGAAAAAATCCATACCATCCGTAAGGTAACCTGATAGGAAGATAAACAGGGTAAACCACCCCAGTAGGAGAATATAGATGTATCAGTGTGGGTGTAGGAGTGTGTGTAGGAGGGAGCGCTGAGTGCCTATCAATCACATCCATTCCTTCCTGTCTGTCCATACCGCAGCTGTGTGTTTCCCAGCCAGGCTGATGCATTGCATTGCATCTTTATCATTCAATTATGGATGAGCGGATCAGGCTTACCCAGTGCAAAGTGCAATGGCGATAAGCTCAGTGCCATAACACATCGCAACCAGATTTCAAGTCAGATCAATTACATTGCAATCAGATTGTACATTCTCCTTCAAGCTGATCATACATGTTACAGTCTAAATCAGGCTTTGTAAATCTTTTTGAGGAACCCTTGAAAATATTTTCAGATCTCTGCCTTCCCTATTGACATTAATGAATTTTAGATAACTAATAAAATTTTGCAGAAATCTTAGGGAAACAATAGCACTAAGGTTTGCTCATCCCCAGTTTGGGACAAAAATTGATCATTTAAAAATAATGGAATTAAACAATTCACAGAGGTTATTTTAAAAAGTACTATAGGCCAGTGTATATAAGGACCATATATATTACAACTGTACAATCTACAGCAGCCTTTCTCAACCAAGGTGCCTTCTGGCTTCCGTGGGGGTGCCTGTAAATTTTTGCTTAGTGTCATGCTTTCCATTGAGCAGGTAGGCTCCTGATGTGAAGAGGGAACTCTGATCTGATAGTGAGAGAGGGGAGTCTGGTGTAGAAGGAGGGAGCATCAATTGGAAAGGGGGGGGGGGTCCTAGTGTAAAGGGGGATTCTGATTTGAAGGAGGGAACTTTGATGTGAAAAGTGGGGACTCTTGATTTGAAGAGGGGATTCTGATATGATGGGGGAAGCTCATTTTTTTTGTGTTCTTGCATGGGGTCCCCACTTAAAATCCAAACCAGACCTCTATCTGGGATAAGGGTCTGGTATGGATTTTGGTGGGACCACACACAGTTTTTTTACATTTACATTTTTTATATTTTAGACTGGAGTGCCTCGAGATTTTGCATACTTTAAAAAAGGGTGCCATGACTGAGAACAAGGTTGAGAACCGTTGATCTACAGTACCAACAACTAAGTGTGATTATTTAGGCAGGCCCTCAATTTACACTATTTAAGTAGTTTAGAGGAAGGAGATTGTACAGAGATTGTACCATGCATGGCCAGCTTTTGCTTTATCTTATAAGTAATGGTGTAATAAAAATGAATAAGACTATAAATTCCCAGTATTTCACAAGAAAAGATTTTGTAATGATTTATTCCATACATTACCTGCACATGATCTCGTGTGTGAGTAGAACCCGACACATCTCTGGATTCTTATCCTGCCCTTCATAGATAATGGCCTATAAACAGAGAAGTGGAAAGTTAGAGAAGTCAAGTCAGAAAAATATTACTTCGTGATAACTTATAGTGATATTAAAGTGAAAGGTTTAAAAGGCTATTTCAAATGCTGATGAAATCAATTACAATTAGGGATGTTCAGATACCAAGTATACCAAGAAAAACTCAAAAGTTAGGAGGCAGCTGACATTTTTAAGGAGCATACGGGGGATCCTTGGATTTGTGCATCCCTGTTTTAATGTGTGATTTTTTTAAATAAATATATATATATAAGGGATGCACCGATACCATTTTTTCCAGACCAAGTACTGATACTTGTCCAAGTCCTCACAGATACAAGTACTGATACATTTTTTGTTTATTGTCATGTGACAGTTTTTTAAAAACAATACAGACTAATGATTTCAGGACAGGGGTGGAGTGCCAGAGCTAGGTCCCAGCTGCAACTCCTGCAACCCTGGTAGTTCTCGTGGAAATGCCAAGTATCTGAAATGGTATCTGAACATCCCTAAAATGGATGCTGCTTCTTGATGTTTATAAGTTTCAGTTTCCTCCAGAATCAGCTGGTCCCCTGAGTACTGGTCCTGATATGCTGTTTTAGGGTGGCTGCTTTCCCTTGCAGGATCCTATGGAGCCACCCTTGTATGTGCTAGTGAGCTGTGTATGTCTCCACAAACACTCAGGTACAGCAAGGCAAGCCATTCCGCAGCTGCACTCATTGGTTCCTGCCTATGACCCCATGTCGCAGTAGGATACAGTAGTGATGTGAAGTGAGAGGAAGGAACCAGTGAAAGTTGTGGGGGACCACAAAGATCGACACTTTCAAAAGTTTTGGTTTCCCAGCACATTTTAAGGGACCAGTTCTTTGCATTGGAGCAGCGCAGGCCAGTAGTAGAGGCAAGTATTCAGCTTTATCTTCACAGGTATGTGTTGTCCTGAAAGCATTCAATTACATCCTGGGGTCTTTTCTGAAGCCACTAATGCTAATCAGGGAACCAGCATTTTCAAAAGAAGACTTCTACAATGACACTCTCACTGTCCCGCAACACTTCTTATTGGCTAAACAATTGCTATAGTCAAATACAGGAAATTCTTAATTCTCAGACAGCAAACTTCAGAGCTAAATCTTACTGAGCCTTGTCAAGGAAAGCCATCTATTTTACATGGCACACAATAACACAAACATACTTAGGCCTAGTTATTGCTACAATCAAAAGCCGCCTTAAAGCCTTGAACCAAAAATAGATCGCAGCCAAGTGTAACCTCCTGAATTGTTAAGTGAGTTGAACAGAAAAATGAACAATTGTCGCTATATATCAAAGCTTGTAACAATCACAGAAATGTCAAAAGAATACGGACATCATTGTAGACATCTTTCACAGGATGGGGCCCAGGTCTTTGAACACCGCGTCCTTTGAAACAGCCAGCGCTTGGTCAGTGAGAAACAGCATTTGGCCTCCCTTATATAAATATTGTGAGAATGGAAAAGTGCCATAAAGCATTGACTGAATCTCTTTTGCCACAGAACCAAGGGCAGGCCTACCACTTGTGTTTACTGCGCAGTTGAACGACAACTTAGGGGTTCATTTATACTAGATGTGGATTGGAAAGGTGCTTGGTGCCCTACTGTTATCACATACATCTAGACACTACTCAGCTTAAGACTTTCCGCTTGACTGCTGTAACACTTTGCCCATTTATTTTTTGTCACGCAGTTCCACCCAGTTTCCAAAGTCCTGATGAAGAGAGACACCTGTCCCCCGAAAATGCGCTGGTTGTACCATCTTCTGTCACCCTGATTAAGGAATAATAAACTAAATAAATAAAGTGTTCAGGACTTGGCCGCTTAGCCTTAGCTACCATCTCTCAGACTCACTGGTTTCTAAAAGTTCCCGTGCATAATAATACGTGTGCCATGATGGATATATCAATGCAAGAGAGGGTCTTTTATGCAGCTTGAAGAGCAAGATGGAAAATTCACATATCCTTTAACTAGCTTGCGGAGGGGGCATTATTGCACTTGAAGTTATGATACTGTTTCTTGTAGTCCTTTGAAGGTGACATTAAAAAGAGAAATAACCTGTAGCAGGGGTGCCCACAAGGTCGATCGCGATCTACCAGTCGATCGCGTAGCGATCACTGGTAGATCGCCATGTCCTCTCCTCCCGCCGCTTCTCTGGATCCCCGCTGCTCTCCCCAGCGGGGAGCGGAGAAGAAGTGAAGGGACGGGGGAGGGCGGAGGACGGAGCCGCTGTCACTAACTAATGCAGAGCAGTGAGGAGAGAGAGACCCTCGACCAGGATCTGACAGCCCGGCGCCCGGGAGAGCAGGGGGATCCAGAGAAGTTGCAGCCCCCCTGTGCGTGGACGAGCGGCAGAGGATTGGTATGTGTCAGTATTATGTACCAATTCTCTGTGTAGGACAAACACTGGAGCGATCGGCTGATCATGGGGTGCACTTGCCAGACCCTTATCCAAGCATGCAGTCTGGGTGGCTAGAAAAGAGAAGACAGCAAACATGCATACACACACACACACACACCTTTCATACCAGGCCACATGCCTGCAACAATGGAAGGTTAGCTTGCATGGGGGGGTCGGTAAAGCTTCCCCTTGCAATGCAACTTGTCCCCATGTTGAGGGCACAAGAGCTTCATCCCCACATTCAAACAAACAGGATGTCGGGGGTTTGTGAGATATCCACTCCCATTAATACCCCTTCTTAGTCACTCCCCCAAAAAAGGTGAAATGTTAATAAACAAACACACACCCTGACAACATCATTTGCTGAAAAAATGTAAGTAATGTCTTACAATATAAATTCAGCGTCAATCATGATCCATTGTTAATCACGATGACCCCTGTCTGCTGATGTTTCCCCGCAACCACGATGACCCGGTGCCTGACACTACAGCCGATAAATAACAGATCCCCATTTTTTTTCATAAACAGACTTGCTGAGGGTCTTAAGTGACATCATTGACCAAACATGGTCATGACCATACTTGGTTAATGATGTCACCCATGATCCCCGGATGGTTTGTTTATCAGCTGAGGATTTGTCATCATTCAGCTGCAACAGCATTTCCACTGCAAAATGACAAATCTCCATCCAGCTGCTGTTTTAAATAAATCAGCCAGGGATCTGCTAAATGACAATTCCCCAGGCGAACTGGCCACTTTGCTAAAGTGCAAACAGAAGAGTCAGATCCAAACTCAGTCTGTTCTAGTTTCTGCGAATCATGGAATAAATTGGCCCAAATTGGCCAGTTCACCCACCCAAATCATTGGGATCTGTCATATAGCGGTGGTAGCACTACCGCCACACAATGTCCACTATATGACTGATCCTCCAGGGATTTGGGACAGTTTGGTCGACCCAAACCTGGCCTCTTTGCCCTTCAGCAAACCACGGAATAAAATGGGCCAAATTGGCCAGTTCTCCCAGCTGAAATGCTGACAGTTGTTTGTAAACAAACCAGCTGGGGATCTGTCAATTTTCGGTGGTAGCACTACCCCTGCTAAATGACAAATACCCAGCCAGCTTTTGTTTGTAAGCAAACCAGCTGGGGACCCTGACCAGATACAGTACCCAAAGCTCATCCCAATTCACAGCATAAATCACCTTGTGAGATATTTTAGTGTATGATTGGTGTCATAATGACACTTATCAAGGCTCGTTTCACATTTTATACTGGGGCCTAGAGGTGTTTCACTATGGCCCTGTGTAAAACCCCAATTCTAGTTATAGCCATCCAGCACTTTAGCAGCATGGCTGCTTCCACAATGCTTTGACACTGCCAACGTATTATTATTATTATTATAATACAGGATTTCTAAAGCGCCAACAGTTTGTGCAGTGCTTTATAATATAAGGAAGACATTACAATTACAATACAATTCAAGACAAGATGGTAAGGATGGTAAGGAGGGCCCTGTATACATCATTGACCACAGTCCAGTCAGAACTGAGGTGGCCTATGAAGCCTACGCTGGAGTTTTTCACAACTCCACAATCCTTGCAATTCAAAATGAATGATTTTTTTCCCCCCAGAAAGTGTACAATAAAAATATAATTAACTGTACAGACATTGTCAGCTGAGCCATCCTCGCAGGTTGACTGACATTCACAGTATGCTTAGTGATAGTGCTGCATTTGAATGCTTTGCAGGAGGATTGTGGTAGTAATTGGTAGCTCTCTTCCACGCGAGTGCCATTTGATCACTATGTTAAGCTTTACTTGCTCCGCCAGCATCTTATTAAACGTTTGTTGCCAGAGAACAATGCACCTGCCGCAGACAAGGAGTGAAAGCGGTGACATTTCTGTCATGGCTTCTCATCTCAGCTCGGCACCTCCTGATCGGAGAGCCAAGTCACACTACCTACAAGACATATGCAATTTTCCTTTCAATTCCAACATCAGAGTACGGTAAAAACATGAACCTGTAACAGCGTCTGGAGCCCCGATTCACTCCAGTCTGCCACATGCGTCTGTCTTTTTTTTTTATAATGCCTGATGTTTGCTACACATTGAAATATTGTGGAATTGTGGAATTACTGTGTCAGACAGGAGACTGCAAGGAGGCTTCTAGTCAGGTTCATTGTGAAAGTTAATAGCACAGACAGGCTTCAGTACACTAAAGAGCAGGTCCTGTGACTGGGATTTTAAGGGTTCAGGTCAGGTGTCGTACAAAAGCAACAACGTCAGGCAAAAATATATATATATCCGCCTGGGAAGGAAGACAACGACAGTCTCGCTAGTGATTCGCTAGTGATGAATCACTAAGAGTAGCAATCAATCACTATACTACTATACTGTTACAGCGCTCACCATAGGGAGCCATTTTTTAATGATTCCTCACTATTCTAAGGGCCCTATTTAAAAAATAGCCGTATGGCCTTACCACTGCCTAAAGAAATCATGTTGCCGGACCAATAATTGTTTTTTTAAAAACCTTCCCATGAGATTATATATTCATAAAGTATACTATGCTTTCTACCTGTAAAGGCCTTCCTTGTAAACACATCCAAAAGCCCTTGGGACTGCTTCTGGGTGCCGCCATCTATAGTATTACCCTTTACTTTCCTCCTCCCAGGCTGCTACATAATAGTTTATGCCGGGAGTTGAAAGTAGGGACAGACGAGCTGAGCCAGCACAGAGAGTGTTTAGACACTCCCAGAAGAGGAGGGGGCTGTGATATGCAAGGAGGGCAAAGAAGGAGGGAGCTTTGCTAGGTATTTGACTCTTCTGGAATAGTCAAATTTCCTAACAAGCTGAAAGGTACATTGCAAGTGAACAAAAAAATGATTTATGGAAAGTAAAAACACTCCAAGTAACTATTTTAATACCTGTTATTTCTATTCCTTTACCTGTATTTTTTTATTTTGGTTAAAAAAAAAAAGTAATGCATATTTATAAAGCATGGCAGTGTCTTTTAAATACGCTTTGCATTCCCTTTGTCTTGGTACTCTAAAGCAAGCAGAATGTGATTCAATAATATAGGATACAATTACCCTGGAGAAGGAGAAAGCAGTCATGTTACCTCTCAAAGTCATGTGATCAGCTTCTTCAATGTTGAAGTTCTCTCTGCAGTGTTCTCAGTGAGAACTCCATAGAACACCACAGTCACCACACTGTGCTCTGCATTTTATGTATGACAAGTAAAATGAAGGCTGTGGCATTGAATAAGCACTGCCGTGTCCAGTGGATAGTGATATCACTCTTCACTGTAGGTAGGACCCTGAAGCTGGCCATACACTGGTAGATTTTTGTAAGAATGTTCATACAAAAACTCTCATCAGAATATTCGATAAAGCATGAGACTTGACGAATCACGTTTGAAATTCAGTTTAATTTTAACATTTGATTTTGGTAATAAATGGAATTTTCTGATCAAAAACCACATTCACTTTTTGTTCGTTCGAGAAAACTTTTCCATCCAGCTCCTTCGATTTTTGTTTGGCTCTATGGTCAAAAACACTCGTCGATTTGACCCCATTGACTGTTAGAAAAATCAAACGAACGTTCCAAAAACAAATTTTTTCAAACAAAATTCTGCTGGTGTATGCCCAGCTTTAGTGGTTAATATATCTCCAGCTGTAACTTTTACTTTTTTAGGTTTAGATAGACTAGGGAATAACTGAATTGACGTCCCTTTACTTACTGTCCCAGGCACACAAAAGACTCTTAAGCTTTTGCCTCTAGAACAAGCATCCCCATTCAAAGACTTTTCCCTTACCTCCGGTTCTGCTGACAACTCTACAGTTTTGGGTTTCTCATCATATTGGTTCCAGTGATATCGGTCACCAGGGCAAATAGAGTCAGTGATTCTCCCTTCTGGCCACAGAAATACACTGATCTGGGGTGGTGTACAGCCATAAACAGCTATGTGAATGAGGCCATAAAGTGCTTACTGCATGTTCAGAACATGTAAACACTTTAGTGCGCATTATCTGCTAGCTCCTACATTATCATTAGCTCCTAATGCAATGTGAAATATGATTGGCTATGATGAGTCTGTAGGGTCATATGGAAAGTACTAGAACAGTGGTTGTGGGAGGGGTGCATATAGAAGCCGCCCTTTTTTGTTTTGTTATGTACTTGTTTCAGACGTGCAGCTTCATCAAGTGCATTTTGTCCTTTCCTGGGTCTCTCTACAATTTTGCAGTGCCGGGGTAAAGCCCTGGAAAGGGCAGAGTCAGTCAGAGCTATGACATAAACCATCCTCTAGCTCCTAAGAGGCTCTAAACTCTTTAATCTGTTTCGCTTTCCATCAAGCAGCATTTTGTGCACATGATACAATCAGTTCCTCTGCATCTGACTGTTCTCACAGAATATTACCCTGTGATAACTACATCGCTACATTACCAGCCATAAAACAGCTGAATCTCTTATAAGACATTCTGCAAACCATTATGACTCTATCTGTCAGGATAAACTTCAGATATCTGTGATCTTCAACGAGCTCGATGCTAAATCTCTAGAACTGATACCATGCAATAGAGAGCTTCATTGTTGCCTTCCCAGAGACATCTTCCTCTCTCAATATCTTTCCATACCAGGGCAATGTTGACCCTCTGCATCCTATAGGAGCAACTGTAGATGCAATGCCTACTAAAATAAACCTGCCAGGGTTCATGTGTGGTGAAGAGATTGGGTACAGTCTATTTACAGGCATGGAGTAGGCTCCTGCATTCGAGCACATGTCTGTACTACTTACATTCCTACTGTACTGCTACATATACTTAGGTGGAAACCATTCCATTATGCACCACCATTCCTCACTAGGTCACATCACTGCAATTTCTACACAGGCAAGGAGGTTACAAATTCTAAGGATGGCACTTCTCTTGAAAAGTCAGGTACAGCAATTTAGATCACGGCAAACTATAATGATCTGGGATATTATGTATACAGTATATACACACATACAGGTACATACATTATGTATACAAGCATATATACAAACAAATCAAAATAAACATTTACCACAGGGGAAACAGGATTTCCAGAGCACTCTGTTTTTTTTAAAGAAAAGGCTATCCCCTTTCAGTCAGGTTGTCTCTCATTGAGACCTCAGACAGAGCCATGTGAAGGGAGAGGGAGAGAGGGGGAGGAGCCAGTGCTTTACTTGATTTACTTGTGTGTGTAAATTTAACCTTGAGCTATTGAGCTCTTTAATCAGAAGGCTTTTCACAACAGGAAATAAGAATAAATGTGAAAATATGTGAAAAGGAGCCCAATGTCAGAACTGTAGGCTGGATATGATTAAAAATTAACTTACAGTATTTCATTTTTACCTTCTCCCCCCAAAAAAAATCTTAATGCTTGACCCTAATAAAGAAAGAAAATATGTACAAAACTGCCACTTTACCTTTAATGGGAACTCTGAAGAGACCTATGACATTTATAATATGATAATGTAGCCTTTGATTTCTGTAGTTGAGCTATCCTTTCTCCTCCTCGCTACTATTCAACCCTAACAAGCTTTCCCTCTCCTCACCAATATTTAGTCATAACAAGTTTTCAACCTTGATAAACCACGCCCCTTTTCCCAAAATGTTGCTGTGAAATTAGTGTACTGCCGCAATATACAGGACAGATGTAGGAACTGTCTTGCTGCTTCCTGCTGGCGCAAACTCCATTTGTTGCTACAAAATGATAGGTGCACTTCTAGGCCAGCCCATTTGTTAGATAAATAAAGTCACACAATCATACAGCGTCATGTATGCTCATGTTAGATTAATAAAGTCACACGATCATACAGTGTCATGTATGCTCATGTAAGATAAATAAAGTCACACGATCATACAGCGTCATATATGCTCATGTTAGATAAATAAAGTCCCACGATCATACAGCGTCATGTATGCTCATGTTAGATAAATAAAGTCACACAATCATGCAGCGTCATTTATGCTCATGTTATACGTGACTGTGAAGCGCTTTTACAAAGGTAATTTAAAAAAAAGCATGTATGGGTCACGGGTTGTGCATCCTGTTTCCTGCTGTAGGAAAAATAGTGCGCTTTATAGGCTGGGGCTGTTATTTATGGTTCCAGTATAATAATAAAAGTTTTACTGCCATTGAATTATATTTTTTCTCTTTTTTACCAGGACTATGCGCCCACAAACTGTGGCTTTAATACGAGCCATGGAAGAAAAAAAGGAGGCAAACCTTTTTAATGGCAAGGATTGTAAAAGATCTCTTTCTGAAAAAAAAAGTATTTTAAAGAAAGCTCTCCCGACAAAAATGTTGAGGCTGTATTTGCTGTCTGGCGGGACCCTAAACAAAAAAATTGCAGGTCAAAAAACCGCATAACATAGCTTGATTTAAGCCCCTGACACACTGCACGCGAAGCAACGCGGAGTGGCGGCACACCAACCTTTGCGTGCAGTGTGTCTTGTAATGTTCACTCCGGCACGTCAGCTTGCGAGAGATTGCATAGCTGAGTGTGCCGAGATGAAAAATTTAATCTTCAGCCAATCGGCTCGCACATATAAACCCGCACATCAGGATGCAAAGGCAATTGAGTTGTTACGCGCAAGCCGATTGGCTGAAGATGCAGTCTTTCATCTGGCCACGCTGCTCTCTCACACTGCACACGAACGTCCTCGCCCAGCAGCTTTGCTTTGCACCGTAAACCCGCACTCAGTGTGTCATAGGCTTTATACTACAACTTGCCATCAATTGGGACTTACCATTGAAATCAGTGAGCTAAAAAGGTAGCAGCGATTGCTCATGACTAAACTGGTTTGGAGCATGTGCTCTTGTACTGCAATCGGCCATGTGATTGCATGACTCTAATCCAGTGTTTCTCAAACTTCTTCAGGCACGGCACCCTTTAAGAGTATGCAAAATCTTAATGCACCCCAGCCTAAAATATCATACAAAAACACACAAAAAGTGTGTTTCCCCCCTTCACAACAGAGCCACCCTTTGCATCAGAAGCTCCTCTTTCATATTAGAGCCCTCCTTTAACATCTGAGTTCCCCCTTGACATCAGGAGCCCCCTTCACCTCAGTCTTCACTCCCCCTTTCACATCATAGTCCCACTACCAGAAAAGTTTGATGCACCCCTGAGGAAGCCAGAAGGCACAACATTTTTCTTCTTATCCATAACGTCTATCTTTTCTATGACTTGTATATGGCTGCCATAGCGATTCTATTCAACTGTTGGATGGATGCCTGCTGGGTAAACCCCCTCTTCCCGTTTTGTCTCAGTCGTTCTGCCTGTCTTATATCTGTGTCTATGTGTATATGTGGGGGTGACCAATTCTCAACCGAAATTGTGCATTATTCACATAAAATTATGCACTAACACTTTGATATTTGTCCAGTTGACCTAGAAATGTTCTTACCATTGTGGCCTATATTGCATGCCTTGTTTGCTATTATATTCTGTAACTCCTATGTGGGGAAAGGGTTCACCCTGACCTCAATTTGTTTGTCTGTGAATATTTTGTAAAAATGATTAAACTTTAAAAAATCCTATGTACCTTAGAACTGCAAAGCGTCATATTATCCATTTAAACGGGCCCTTCCAAATACAGTCACACCATGTAACTGTAAGCATATGTGGAGGGGAAAACTGTGACTCTGGCACAACAGAAAGGCCGTGCAAGCTTGACGGACCTTTAAACCTAAACTGCGATGGTTTTAATTAGAGGCACATTAAATAACGATGATTATTTTGAAAGTGTTGTGCAGCCTCCATGTCCCCGTGGGGATTGTTTGCAATAGCCCGACGGGGTGATGTCATACCGTACCTAGCGCAGATTTCAATGACATCATCCATTGTAAGAGAAACAAACCACAGTGCATTATCGCCCAGCGTCCCTCTCTAGAACATACAAGGGATCGGATTACCGCCTTGAACACAGAACTGCAGCGAGTGTGAAAAACAGGACCCAAGAGGATGGAAATTAGGAGCAGAATGAAATACATGCAAATCAGCGCAATTCTCTGTGCTGAATTCACAGGCTGTCTAAAGGAGTGCTGAAAGTCTTATTTATCAGAGCGTTTGCGCTCTTGGCGAACAATCAATCAGATTTTCTGGTATTCCCAACTGTGGTAATGGCTGACAAAAAGAAAAGGCTGATTTGGTTGGTATGAGTAAAACACCACTGATCGTTGGCAACAAACAGCATAGATGTTAACCCACAAACAAGTTTATAATCTCTATATCTTGGTGTAAATTCTAAAGGTTCTTCTGCTTCCCCTTCAAACTAATTTTCATATAACTTATTTTATAATACATTTTAATAAGTCTTTAATAATTCATTTTACACCATGCTCCAGATATTTTCCAATGTTTGCATGCATTCATTATCAAGCCTAATTTGTGCAAATATTAAACAGGTTGCCGGGATTGGTTCAACAAACTGCAATGTTAAAGGGAAATTTCATTCTAAAAAAAGGGAAAATATAACCTAGAAGGTAATGGTAAGGAAGGACTAAAGCAAGAGTAGGCAAACGCCAGCCCTCCGGCTGTAACTTAGCTACAAGTCCCATCATGCATTGCAAGGCTCTGACAGACACAGGCATGACTCCCAGGGCTGATGCATAGTGGGATTTGCAGTTTCCCCACAGCTGGAGGACGAGCGTTTTCCTACCCCTGGAGTAAAGGAATTAAGAAACCCCCCACTGAACCCATGTGTAGCACGAGTAAAAGTTATTCAAATGTCTAATTCTCTCACATATCCCAAAAACGAGTGGTTTGTTCCCTTTTTCAGGATAGCAGGAGCGATGTTTAGCACAGATACAGCCTAATGCTATAAAGCCATTTATTACATTCAGTTGTTTTGGGCTTGTTGACCATCATCAATGCAGTGTATGAAAACTATGGCTTCCATTGTGTAGAGTTTGGGGGCCAGCGGGAAAGAAAACCAATTTCCAAGTGCAGCTGTAAAACTGAACAGATAACGGATGACAGAAAAGCTCTCGATTTTAGTAAAAGTGTTCCATTGTAGACCCACTCCGCAGGTGAGCCCCACTTTTCCAGCAGCCAGTCAGCAGTATCAAAGACTTCTCTTAAAGTGTTACTATGGTCAAAAGCTAAAATAAATATGCATTGCTATACTGAACGTCTGTAAATTCTATCCCACTTCTAAATAACCGTATTGATGTAGAAGTTTGTAAACTTACTTATTGAAGATGCCCATAGGATGGACTTCCTCAATGCACTGACACAATTTCACTCAGTGTGAAATATACACTTCCTTGTGTCAAAACTCTCACAGAGCCTGCTTTCTGAACTACAACCCAACATCTAAACAATGTAACATCATCATTGCTTGCTGAAAGCAATGCACGATGGGAGATGGAATCGAGATTGCATCACATCAAACAGAGGGAAAGACATGCAAAGCACACTGGGAATCCAGGAAGTTGATGAAAGCGATGGGCAGATGGAAGGCAGCACTCACTACATAAAAGGGATTTTTTCAAGTAAGCTTTGGTTGCATAATCAGAAACAACTCTAGTATGCATTCCTATTACGCTGGGACTTTACAACTACTTTTACCTGCCTATATACAGCCAGATCAGCATAACTGTGATTGATCAACTGCAAAAGATTTGAAGTGAAGGCCAAATGTGTCAGTTATAGTATGGTTTAAATGGACGGACGGGGGATTATGGGAACGGCTGTTTGAGAGACTATGCATGTGCCAATGCAAACGCAAACAATATCTTTAACTGAAAAATAGAGGATACATAATAGAATAACACAAGAACAACAGATCCCTCTGTACCAGTCAGGGTCCTACTAGTTGCTCCCTTTTCCTGAACACATAGGAGGCAATTTATCAAAACTGGAGCAGATCAAATCTGGAGCAGTTGCCCACAGCAACCAATCAGCTTCTAGCTTTCGTTTTCAAAGCTCAACTGAACAAATGAAGAGATAAACTGATTGGTTACTGGACAGCTACTCCAGATTCTGCCTGCTCCAGTTTTGATAAATTCCCCACAGAGAATGCACTGACAAACAAAGAAAAGGAAAGAGGGAAAGAACCTGTTCACTATTCAAAGAGTATATGCACTTTGCCAAATTAATGTTAGTCAACCCGTGTTCACTTTGAAGAGCCAATAACGTGTGATGGAAATTAAAACAAAAAGAATATTTGCTTGGACATGATTGCTTGATTAAACTCAACACAGCTATCATTGTATAGTCAGAGTAAAGCTCAGTGAACATAAGTTTTGCTAAGGGCCCGTTCACACCAAAATCGGACCGAAAACGTAAGTCAACAGAGGCCAGTTAACTTGCAATTTCAACCTCAGTTGACTTCCATTGCTTTCCGTAGCATTTTTTTAAATTATTCTTTCATTTTTGCCAAACTTTATTTTAATTAACATGTCCTGAGTGGACAAACTTCTATGTTTTTTGTTTTTGTTACTTGTGTTCCTTCCATTGGGTTGACATCCGTTTTTGATGCATTGCGTTACATTGCACTGAAAAAAGTAGAGCATGCTCTACTTTTTTCAGTGCTCTGCAACATAACGCAACACAAAGCAGCAGTGTGAACCGGTCTCATTCACACCGATACATTTTTCGGGTTACCTGCTGTTGGCATCTCTTAACATCCGTTAAAAATTGGATGCTAATGCATTCGGTGTGAAAGGGCCCTTAAGCTGGCCATATATTGCTTAGATCTTGAAAAGAATATTTGTACGAAAGAACAATTTTTCGACTTTCTATTAGTTGATGGGGTCAAATTGACAATCAATTTCGACCACAGTCACGAAACAAACTCAAAGGAGCAGGTCTTCGTTCGGGGAGCGGCATTTATTCCAAAATCGAACATTAGAATCAAACGAAATTTCAATCAACATTTGTCAAGTGTCTGATGCCATTATCGGGTGGTAAAGAAAGATCTTTCGTATGAACGTTTGTTCAGAAATCTACTAGTGTATTGCCAGCTTTAGTGAACGTTCTCTACTCCTTTAGTAAATCACCCTCATTGCTTTCAGTAGGACCTGTTTACACCAGTGCGTTTCATTGCTGCCCATTTTTAAAAATGTTTTTGAATGCCACATTTTGTCCTTCACGTCAGCTCTTTTAAACACACCACATGGCACAACACATCTAAAGCATTAAACACATTAGCACATGCCTTATGGTGTGAATGACCCCTAGTCTCATTGAAAGATCTGCCTTGCCAGGCCAGTCTTCTAATGACATCATTTTGCTCTGTGCAGTAACATTGTTGTGTGTTTTTTTTTTTAATTACAGTGAAAATCTCAAGCTATAAACCATATTTTCTCTACGCTGTGCGATAAAAACAAATATTCATGTAAAAATAATGACTTGCTAAAAACGAAAAGAATAAAACACAGAGCAATATTCCACCTTAAAATGTTCATTATTCAGTGTTTATATCCAGGTCTCTGCTACAGTGTTGCAATCTGCCATCACCCGGCACCAAATGACTACAAATCCGCTAATCTATATTCAGAGTTCACATGCAATTTGGCGCTGGCGTAATGCCGACGCAGTCAGGAAATCGCCGGCTGCGTAGAATCAAAATATCAACGTGGGATTAATAAAATACATCTTTGCTAATATGTTCATTTTTAAGGTAGTTCAAACATTCACTTTGGTAGCAGCTCTAGCGTAAATATCCCGGAACAAATGGCGATATGTAATACAGGAGGAAGCAGTTGGGATGCCAGACTGGAAAATACATTAGGCCATCTGGCTCAGGCAGCCTCTCCAAAATCCTCAGCTTTGTTTTCACCCCCCGACTCCAAACAACACATTTTCCACTATGATGAGTGTACACTTTCCTAAACACGCTTCCTGATCATGCATGCAAATTCCCCACTTTGTTTACATGATTAGATTTATTAATTTGGTAGGAAAAAACATTTTGTTTAAATGCAATAGAAGATCTAAAGCTGCAAAAAATAATAGAATTTAAAATTGGCTAGCTTTACACTTACTGGTTAATTCTTTTGATTATTTTTTTGTTATATTTGCAAACCCCAGATAGCGTTAAATAATTTTTTGACTCAATGGAATTTTGTATCTTCTCCTCGAACTCCCCTTAAAGCTAGTCATACATGTTATGATTTGACTTGTTCAGCTGATAGGATGCAGTCATTATTTGGCCAACATTTTTCCACCCAGCTCCTTTGATTTCTCTATTGACTTGTGGAATCGGGTAGTGCCTATAGGGCAACCTATGGTTCAAATTTCATCCGAATTAACAGAAATTAGAGAAAACCCTACTCTTAGAACTTTATTGTAAATAAGCCTGGGAATAAATGTTAATTTATTTTATTTTTTTTAAACTATCTGTAATGTATAAATGTTATGTTCATGGATGCAGCCATATTTGCTCATTACTTCCTGCTCTGCAGTGCTACACAACTGTTTCACTGCTCCTTCTCACAATTCAAATCTATAGGCTTAATTTACTAAAGTTCTATGAATTGATGTGGCCAGATCTACCAAAGTGAGCTGAAGAGGGCTTATCATCACTCCTAGCAGTCAATTCTCATCTTCTCCAACTCAGTTTGGACATTGCAAAGCTCCGGGCCCCTGGTTTTGGGACATGCTAATTTTGATATTTGTAAGTGAAACCTGCTAGTATATAAAAATATGAACTCTACATCAGAAAATAGGTAAGGTTTCCTGATTAAATAACTTGTGTTTACCAAAACTACCCTTTAAGGGGGTCAGTATGTGGCAGCCTTTCTCAGCCAGGGTTCCTCCAGAAGTTGCTAGGGGTTCCTTGAGCAAGGAGCAAATTCTGTGCCTCATTTAAGTTCCCACTGACACCAATTATGTTTTTTTTTTGCTATCTGTAAGGGGAGGATTCTTCCCACTGACTACAAATGTAAGGAGCATTCTTCCCAGTGACCATCACACTAGTGAACTGTAAATATAGTAACTATTAGCAAGGGCTCCCTGGGACTGCAAAGTTATTCCAAGGGTTCCTCCATGTTAAAAAGGTTGAAAAAGGCTGATATTGCATATTTAATTTGAGCACATATTTAAAACTACTATGCAAGTATTGACCTTTAGGTCATCTTTGACTTTTACATTTTACATGATTTGTTATCCATTTTTTGTTCTTGTATTATATACAGAAATTTGTATCTTAGCCACTAGAAAGAGCTCTTAATTTCAGGCTCGCTGCTTAGCAATGGCTGAGACATCAGCCACTTAGGAAGTGCATGGTTTTCAACAGGTCAAGCTACTCATAGAGACATGATTTACTAATGTAAGAAGTGCACTGAAGTCAGATGAAATACAGTGAACTGTGCCAGATGTGAAGTAAAATGTTCAGTAAATTGGCATGAACCTGCCATACGAAGACAACTTTTGAGGGCTGACCCACCCCTTGACTCCTTGTACTGGCCTTCTGTTGGCCTTTGAGTACGCCCATCACATTGAAGGAGCAATGCAGAGACATGGGGGGAAAAGAAGAAATGGCTAAGCCCCAATTTTTCCAAGAGAACTCAGAATTTGAACAAATATGCCCCACAGGTTTCAGAAAGCTTGGGTAAAAAGATTTAAGTATGTTCAGATGTCTTTAGATACCATCGGTGTGGGCAGTATAAGATAATGAGAGGTCTACTTTACAATTTGCTAGGATGAGCCAGTGTTTCAGTAATAATAGTTCACAGAGTCATTATAGCATTCTGGTAATTACACACTCAAGTCCTCAGACTGAGCAAAATTAAGTAAGACTAAAGATTTTGAAAACATTAAACTTTATTTAACAAAGCAAAACTTTATTTTTGGTCTGGAGTGGCGAGGGGGCTAGGACCTCTGTCAAGTTTTTTTTTGCTGCCTGGTACCTGCTCATAAAATTCACTCACTCTGTTTATCCTGATAACCAATGTCAACAGGACTAAACAAAAATTTTCAGCTGTCACGCAACAGGATTAGAAGGGAAATCTTCCAATGAGAACACTTGTCATGGTGACTGTCTAAAAGGGGATTTATCTCATTCTGAGGAGATTTCCTCTCACTTCCTGTAGTGTATACTGAACAGGAAGTGTAGAAAAATCTCTTGAGAAGGACACAAAAGGCAAGGAAAATAAAAAGTGCCCTACAGGGGTTTTACCTATCCCCTACCCTATCCTATTTTAAAAAAAAAGTGTTGGCTTTACTTTAAAATATACTGCTAAGTTTATTCACATTAAAGCCAGTTTACACGTACCAAATATTGCCCGGTTTCCGATTAATTGGCATTTTCGCAATCCGCTGTCGGCACCCTTCCGCCCGGCATCCCTCGAACAGCTTATTGAGGCAGCCGGATGGAAAACTCTCGGCCAAACGGAGCTAGCAACAAATCAGCTAGAAGCTCCATTCGGGTATTCTGACAGCAGCCGACATCAGAATACAATTGATAAAGCAGGGGAATCCTTGATCAACGCTCATAAGCTTTGATGGAGGACTCTGTTATATTTTCTTCATTCAGCCTGCAGGTTGAACAAATAAAGCTTAAGTGCGTATATCCTGCTGATGACAACCAGGCATAAAACCAAGAAGAAATGCTTTAAAGGCTAAGGGGCATATTAAACTGACATTCACCAAACACTCACTGCAGGGGAATCTAGGTGCTCGTGTGTCTAATTACGATGATTGATTCACCACCAGTTCGGTCACATTGAATGCTTTGTAAATATGCCCCTAAGTATTTTCTGCAATATTACAGATCGAAGAGCCATCAAAGAGCAACAACCTGTAGCAACCATAGGGAAAAAAACTCCTCAACACATAGCAATCAAGCAAAAAAGTATATCTAAGCCTAACAACACAAATGCAATATATTGCAGTTTACCAATTCGTTTTTTCACGCTTTTTCCCCTTTATTTTCACCTGGTGATCCTGCCAGTAAACATTTCCTGCCCTGGTGTGACAACAATCACTCTCTGTATTGTATCTATGCATCTTCCAAACACTGATATATCAGTTTGGGGAGGACTGTCCTTTAAAATGTAAAATTATTATTAACCCCTGCAGTGGGGCTACCCCTTAAGTGCTCAGTTTTGTCTAGGGAGAAAAATAATAAAGAAACACTCACC
Source organism: Nanorana parkeri (assembly GCF_000935625.1). NCBI lineage: Eukaryota > Metazoa > Chordata > Amphibia > Anura > Dicroglossidae > Nanorana > Nanorana parkeri. The sequence goes on from NW_017306997.1 coordinate 791,272, forward strand.
CGAACCTCCAAGACAGCCAGAGGCGCTCCCTCCTGACTCTCTGCTCCTATCATGCAGAGATGGTATGTCCCTCAGTGTCCTCATGTTCTGTACACTGTGTATTGGACGTGATGACTTAGGGACCTTAGACCCAGGGCCGGATTTACTCTCTCTGCTGCCCCAAGGCCAGGTTCCTCAATGCGCCCCTCCACCTGCCAAAAAGCCCCCCCCCATGGAGAATGGCAGACCTGCAGGCTGCATACAAAACAAGCAGCGGCTTCCCTACTGTACATTTAGCTCTGCTTGCCCAAAGCAGGGCTAAATGTAAAAAACAACTACCCGCGCGACACCTGGAACAGGATGTCCCCAGCATCAGGAGATATGAATTCCACACCCCTGCTGCCCCGAGGTCGGGCCTTGGTTGGCCTTGTGGAAAATCCGTCCCTGCTTAGACCGCTGCAGCCGAGAGGGAGAGAGGCACCAGGGACCGGACCAAGACGGCTTGGAGAATCAGGTGAGTATAACTTTGTTATTTATGTAAATGAGCAGGAAGTGGTCTTTTATTTGGCTTTCTCTGTCCTACAAACTTGCCCACTTGATACTGTGAATAGAGTTCTTATTTCAGGGGAAAAGAATAGACTATCAATAGATCGAGTGAAATCTACTGAGATCTCTGACTTCCTAAACACTTCATTTCGTACCTTTCAATTTCAGCAGTATCCCACCACAACCATATAAAGGTTTATTAGAGGAAGTGTAATGTGCAGTAGCCCATAGCAACCTGGTAGAATTTACCTTTGACTGTTTTGACCCCACCACAAAGAGATCGGGTTGATTCGTTTGGGATATGTTTCTATGAATGTTGCTAATGGATTTTAACTTTTAAAATTTTTATTATAATACCTGTTGGCTTTGCCTTTTATTAAATCCTTTGTTGCTTATCCGTGCTGCTAGTCTCCTGCAGCCACTCTGCAGCCACTTTCTGTCTACATGCACTCCAGTGATGGCTGCATGGTATTTTTCAGTGTGGGTTTCCTGATGGTGACAACAGTGGTGACTTTTGAATGCAAAAGTCAATTTACAAAATGTATTTCTTGACATTTGGCTCATTCATTTTGTAAAGGCTACTAGCGGCTGATAATAGTGAGGTTCTATGACATGGGTAGGCAAACTCCGGCCCTCCATCTGTTGGGGAACTACAAATCCCAAGAGCCATTGCAAGATTCTCATAGTCCCAGGCATGACTCCCAGAGACAAATGCATGATGGAATTTGAGGTTTCACCACAGCTGGAGGGCCAGAGTTTGCCCACCTTTGTACTATGAGGTGTCTACCGAGGAAAGAAGAGAACAGAGCCATTTGAGGTGGAGATAAAATAACATTTCGAGGTGCCAATTCTGAGAGACAAAGACTTGTAATTTCATAAATAACTATTTCACAAGAAACAAACTGCACATATTTATGTGTGGGGGCTGAAAATTTGGATATAATAATGACTGTGAGTTAAAATAAACACAGTTAGAATAAATCATACGGCTTAGTGAATTAACCGCATTTGCCCAATTTACTAAAATGTGAAATGCATTAAAATGAGGCAAAGCCAAAATTTACTAAAGCTGATTTACTATACTTAAAGGTGAGGCGAAGTCATCCTGTGTGCACTTTTAACACAAATTATGAAAAATAAAAAAATAATAATAATAGATTAATATATATACACACACATATATAAATAATGCACATTATTGGATGTTTGAAGTGCAAATAAGATTATTCCATTTGCCGCAATAGCAAATCAGACCACGGTTTAGTTCACAGGCCCTGAATGTTTTAGTAAATAAGGCCAGGTTCACTTCACAGGCCCTTCAAACCTTTAATAAATTAGGCCGTTTGACTACCTTAAATAAACAAGAGGGTCGTACATTCAATTTATAGGCCACGGGACGGCCTTATTCTACTGACAATGATATCATTATAAATGCATACAGGTAGCCTGGCCTTGTTATTTCTGGGAGGCCTCTGATGATAAGGAACTTACCAATATACAGAGGCCTCCAGAGCCCTCTTAGTGGCATAATGGGGTCACAGCTCGGGCTGCATGTAGCCCCAAAAGCTTAGTCGTGATTGCAGATCAGTATCGGTATATCTCACTGTAGCATGGATATTACACTGTAAGCTTCATTGACCCATGAAATGGACAACAATCTTCAAAGTAAACCATTGCATGACATGTTGGCAGTCAACAAAGCATACATGGTGAATCTATAAAACACTAATGTTACCTAGTTACATAGCTAGTCAGGCTAGAAAAAGACCATGTCCATCAAGTTCAACCTATAAAATTAATATTAACATTAATTTTATAGGTTTGGTGTAAAATATTAATTTTATACCAAAAGTGCGCCTTACGCGCAAACAGTGCAATTCTATAAAAGGCGATGAATTCATTTATGGACGGTTTGACAGTCTGTTCCTTTTCTCAGTCATTGATTTTAAACTCTGATAAACAAGACATTCTGGAAGGAACACCCTTAGGTGATTCAGCCTGCTGCTGTTACACTTAAAGATGTTTTCAACCAACCAACCAATGTAGCTGAGAATATTCTAATGGTTAACCTTATTCTGACAGAATTAAAAAAAAAAAGATCCTACGCCTCTTAATTATTTCAAGTGTGAGAGCTGCTTGTAAAAGAAATTCCATATATTTACCTCGGGTCATAAATTATAAAGTCGCATTTGGATAAGTTTATGTATCAAGTATCCTACGCTCTTCCTAACAAGTACCCTATTAGTGCAAATAGAATATAGTGACTGTAGAGATGAGGAAATGGGGGGAGTGAGGAAGAGAGAGGGAATGAAGGAGACTGACAAAGACTGAAGGAAAGAGGGACAGAAAGAGGGGGAAACGGGAGGGAATAGAGCGAGAGTGAGAGAGGGAGAGTGATAGGAATTGAGGGAAAGAGAAACAGAATTGGGGAGAGAGGAAGAAATGGAGAACGAGAAATAGAGAGATAATAAGAATGAAGGAGAATGACAGAGAAAAAGGGAAAGAGGAACAGGGAGAGGAGGTAAGGGTAAGGAATAGGAGAGGATGAATGTAGGGAATAGAGAAAGAGAGTGACAGAAATGAAGGGAAAGAAGGATAGAGAGAGGAGGAGTAAAGGGCAGGGAATAGGGAGAGAATAAGGGTAGGGAATGGAAAGAGAGGGAGAATGAGAGTGGCAGAAATGAAAGGAAAGAGGGACAGAAAGGAGTATACTGTAGAGGAGCAAATAAAGAGAGAGAGTAAATGAAGAAGACTAATAGAGAATGAGGGATAGAGCCACTGAGAGAAGGGGGGAAGGGAAGGAAATAGGAAGTGAGCAAGAGAGAGAGGAAGAGTAGTACGGGGAATAGCAGAAAGAAATAGGGAGGACAGGAATGTAGATTTTCGTCCGGAAGAAAAGAGGACTGACAGCAGAAATAGCTGCCCAGCAGGTAACAAAATATCGTAGATTTAGAAGAACATAATACACCACATAGACTTATTTTTCTTAGATTTCATATACAGATCCTATCCACCGCCCCATAATTCCTGTACCCATATATGAAGCACATTCCCATCACTATTGGAGCCCCATTTGCTTTGGCAACGCTAAAATATCCTCTAAATAAAGTCTATTTTAAATACAAAAGAAGCAGAGAAAGGTGGGAGGCATATTTTTAGAAGGGCAAAACAAAACCCAAAACACAAGGTGAAATAATAGACCTTGATTAAAAGAGGAAGAGATATGAGCACAGAGGAAGAGATGGAACCACCAGTGTGTCCTATCCTGCTGGGTACATGTGATGGGTATAGGTGAGACCTTCTTTAAGCCATCAATAAAAATCACTTAATAGGGACACGCTGTTGGTTCTGCTACTTCTGGACTTCCACCAGTGACTAGAAGCTAATATCAGTCTTTGCTATTGGTTTGGAACCTTTAAGAGCAATCTAATTTATTGTCAGGTAGAGGGAAGAAGTCAGAGACAAGAGAAATAAAGATGGATGCAAAGAAAGAAAGGGTAGTGGAGAAAGAGAGAGTAAGAAGGCAAAAAGGTGGAAAGGTAAAAAGATAGTCAAATCCTCAAAAGATTCATATGACCTCTAGCATACAGGTGCCATCTAAAACATTAAGGTGGAACTTTTCCAGGGCTGGCTATGGATGAACAGATATGGGAACAAAATCTACCCAAGTCACTTTAGGGTCATGACCCAACGGCAGTGAATTTTTTTTAATCAAAACCCACTTGCAGGAAAATTTTCTAGCAAAGTAAATCTCCTGTAAAATAATTAATACTGGTGCCATCCAATGTTGCTTATTATTGCCTCCTAGCAGTCCAGAAATGGACAAATAATCACAAGCAATGCTCAAAACTAGAAACACAACTTGGCCTTATTGAGTTGTGTATGGTCAGCCTTACTGAGTACCACACAGCTCTGACTTATTGTTACACCGCCGACAAAGAACTTGGCTAAAATTTCCCAGGCCAACCAGGTAATGCTCCAACGTTCAGAGGCTTTCTGTTACTCTTATTTACTTCATGCACTGGTGCAAAAAATTCTCATCTCATGGGACCCCTGAGCCTGAGGTGTACACTGATATCTCATTTCAAGGAGGCAACAACTGGAGAGACCAAGAGAACCTTCAATGTTAGCCTGTAGCTAAGGCTGAAGGATCTTGGGGAGAAAGTTTACTGACTGTGCTAGTGCACACAAACACACTCTAAAATAGTTTTATTATGCTGACTAGTTGTTCAGTGTATGGCCCTACTCATGCGCACCTTTTCCTTTTTGGTAGTTATAAACTGACCTGAGCAGCTGATATTTCTTTTGCTTTTTTTTTTTTTACATTTGATACAGACACACACTGGATGTCTTCAGCTGCCTTGGGGAGATATGGCCTTCTTGAGTGATGTTGTACCTTTAAGGAGGATGTGGCTGCCTCCAGGGAAATTTTCTCTCAATTAATGCATTGCTATATATGAACCAAAAATGGAATCCTTAGAGTTAGGGATCACAATTTGCAGAGGTGCCTAAACGTGGCATTGTGGCTTCAGATGCAATGGATGCAAAAGTATGCAACAAAAACATCTGGATTGTGTGCTGGGGAATGTATCTTCTCTTATGTTAAAAGTATAACGAGTATAATGTGTGTGTGTGAATATATATATATATGAGATGGTCTCTGTCGTGCAAGAGATTGTCTGCAGAAGACAGCTGAGGAATGATACAGTATGAGGATCTGACCTCAGAACACTGTAGTTTCTTTGCCTTCTGCGTAGATAACTTTCCAGGTTACTAGCTCATGTAAAATGCATCTGAGGCTGCAGCTTTTCACAGGATTTTTCCCTAGTCACATCTGTCAAGCCTGTGTGGCACTAATTTCAGGAAGAGGCATAAACAACACAGCTTCTGCTTCATTTCAGCGCATCAACATGAACTATTCACCTATATTACACCGTGCATTGTTACCCTTTCTAGCCCATATCGTACAGCTTTATGTATGTGATATATGAACAAATATATGCAGTCAGTCATATCTATCTATATATCTATATACACACAATATTATATATACAGTACACACAAACACACACACACATTTTCTACATATACCTACACATACACGTAGATAGATAGATAAATAGATAGATAGATAGATAGATAGATAGATAGATAGATAGATAGATAGATAGATATTTTGCTTATTTCAGACTTATTTTCATGTCAGAAATGAAAAAGACTTTGTGACAGATGCCTAATATTATCAAGGGCCAAATATACCCTCAAACTAAACTGAAATATACAGGATACTGTCTATCTTAAAATATGTTTTTACTACTAAATATCTAAATATCAATTTAGAAATGAATTAAATTATTCAATAAACAGCAAAATAAATAAAATAAGTAGAGGGCTTCTTAAAACAAACTGTAAAAATATTGTAAAAATACATCCTATAGGAAAAAGGGTAAACTCTAACAACAATGCATTAATTATATTATATATAGATTTTAAAATATATATATTTATATATTCCTGTCTATACATATCGCCAAATACTGTAGAAAAAACTAGGAATATTACTGCTCATCCATGTTTAGTTATATATTTTTAAACTGCATCGTACAGATTTTTTTAATTTTAAAAATTGTTTATAGATATTCAGTACTTCCACTATAACATATCTTGCATTTTAAAAAATAATTTAAATGGCTATTCCAGCAATGTGACTAAAATAAAAGCACAGCTTTTAGTATAATATATTGTTTATGATGATACATGAACTAGTGCACAGTGTTTTCTTTAATCAAAAAAAAATCAGAAAAAAAGACATTCAATATTACTAGAGGATTGTCTAAAAAAAAGAGGAAATGCCTGAGGTGTCTGCAAAGAGGTCCAAAAATACAGTCTGAAGTGCATAACATTCACAGGAAGGAAGGAGGTTACAATGAGACTGGGGTGCTTTGTGGAAAATAAAAATGAGAATATCAGATGTATGTTTGCTTTATAAAAAGCGTTTTAAGGAAAAGGGTTAAAATAGAAGCATGATTTCTATACTGCTGTCAATCTAATTAGCTCTTTATAATGATTCAGTCATTTTCAGAATTATTTATTTTCATATAACAACCCTTGCCTGCTACTGTAATACTCTAGAATGATTACAATAGACACAGGGCTGAGGCTGATTGATCACTACTTGGGTCATAGGATCCCAGACAAGTGATAGGTTAGGATCAGCTCTCTGCAAAGGGGGGCAGAGCTTGCTATCTGAAATTTAGCTGGCACTGAATTGGATATTCATTTTACCAATGAGCAGCTATAAAAGGTGTCCTGTGGTTGGTAAACAATCTGAACTGTGTTTGTAAACATGCATTTTTAAAGCCATGCCCTAGAAGATCTGGTACCCTTTAGCTTTCTGTTTTAGAGCTACTAACTAATGTCTGGCATCTGCTGAGACTTGTAGGTCATCAGCTGGTCAATAACAGTGCCCTATAGGACAGTAGAAGCCTTGGTTGCAGCCTGCTGGCACAGCAAGCACAAGTGTGGGCACTCAGAGTTTTAGCATCACAGCAGCTGGTAAACTACACAGAGTGACTGCTAAGCATGCCATAACCACAACATGTTCTCCTACTGCCAGGGCATGCTGTGACTTTTAGTCATACACCAGCTGTACCCTAGGGCAAAGGAGCTTTCACAGCACTTGATTCACTTTTTACAGATATGACCCATACCAGCAATCAGTAAAACAGTCCTGTAACAAAGTTCAGCTCCAGCCTTTGTAATCCAGCCCTACCCATCTGTCATCACCCAGTCCGACCTCTTGCTCAGTGAGCCACTAAACCAAAACCCACAGATAGCCCTGCGCATGTCACATCTCCTATACACAGAGGCTCCTAAAAGACCCATTCAGGGCACACAAGCACTTATTGTCCAAGAAGGTCTGCACAACACACTGATCGACATACTGACATCTTCCTCTTTACTGCATGACCCGGACACTGCGAGCGATATATTCATTTACATGCCGGGATGTCTGCTTTTTCAAACGTGAGCACTTACTTGTTTGGTCATGGAGTCTATTAATCGTACGTAAAAGTCCTGTTCTGTCCTAATACCTGCGAAGGAAAGGACAAAGATGTCAACAGGAATGTGCATGTCTCTTCCCTGATAAAGGTCCCAAAGAGGAACCGAAACGTCGCCAATCCAGCAACATCGATTGTATATACAATAAGGAATACAAATAAGGTTTGATCAACTTCCCAAATAAAGGGCAAAACACTCATTCTCAGCAAGAGTAATTATTAAACGTATTTATCTATTTATAAACATTCACACACACTTACTATATTATAATGTACATGCATAGATCACAAGAGATAGAACTATAAGAGATACATTAGAAATATAGCTCAGATAGACAACTAGGTAGACAAATCAATAGACACACACACACATGTATCATAACATTATATTACAAAATGGCATGCTTTTATAATATAATAACACAATATACAACATACACATGCTTTCATCTTGTAATAATGCAAAATACATTCATACATTATAATCATCACATACATACATGAATTACATATATTATAACCATCACATATACATGAATTACATACATTATAATCATCACCTATGGCATGCATTACATGCATTATAACCATCACATACATACATGAATTACATACATTATAATCATCACATACATACATGCATTACATGCATTATAATCATCACATACATACATGAATTTACATACATTATAATCATTCATCACATACATACAGGTATGCATTACATACATTACAATCAACCCTTTGGAAAGCCATGATATGAATATCGTACAATAGACCAATAATACAGGAACCTTTTGCCTTTTATAGACCCATATATACATATAGTAACATTCAGTGTTACAAACTTCATCCTAGCACTTGGACTTTGTCTTCCTTTATCATTAAAATAGTCGCAGAAATGAGAATGATTTGAATCCACATACAGCCCGAAAGGGTTTTTATTTGGCACTGGAAGAGTTAACCCCCCTATAAATTACAAGTCACCAGATAATCTGATGAGCAGAGTCCCGGCCTGATATAAAAGTAGATGACAGCCGGTGTATTTGAAAGCTCCATTATAGTACTGCAAACATGGCATCTGTAAAATCCGTATCACTTCCAGTCCGCGGAGCACAAAGGGTTAATCCTGTATATAAGTGTCGGAGGGATCTGGTTACAAGAATCCAAGCCTTGTCTTTGCATCTGAACACGAAACTAAATAAATAATTGCGACTTTGTATCGTTTTGTGTTAGATCCTTATTTCTTTAAGACTTTTTTTTTTATTTTTTAGACCCTTATTTCTTTGAGGTAAATTATTTTGTGATTAGTTGTTGTTTTCTGCAGTAATAATACTTATTTAAGCTTTTAGGTGGAAAATAGGTAAATTATTTAATATTGATATTTCTGCAAGTGTCATTGACTCTAACAAAGTGTATAAATGTAAATAGTGCTCTTCTTTTCTATCTTTGCTAATTGCAGTGTATTAGAGGGGGCAGATAACGGATCTGCTGGTTAAATATAAAGTATATACATGAGGATGGCATTGGGGAACACGTGCTACATTTGGTATAGAAACACATACATATATAGCACTACATGTCACATTATAACTCTCTATTTGGAACAATTCTGGGTCTTTTGAACGCTGACAACATCCAACCACACAAAGTTATTTAGAATCCCTGTGCAAACTTTTTTCTTTTTACCTCTAGCTGTCAACATTCATTCAGAACTTTAACCTCCAATACTTACCGTTGCTATAGAGCAGCTGTAGTCGGTAATGGATTCCATTATTGGTCTTTTCACTGCTGGTTTCCTGATTTTAAGAATAAAAATACATTTTAAAAACATTACAACAACCTCTGATTAATGCAATCATGATGTGTTTAAAAATCGTATTATTATTGTAATTATTATTATTATTATTATAAAAAAAAATTTAAAAAAAAATAGCACGAAGTCTTCCTATCATATAAGCTTTGCGATTGCATTGTAAGGAGCAAACAAAATAAAAATGTAACAATCGCTCAGGGGAGGAAGGGACAGTATAATGAAAGATTAATATAGCATCTATATTTCACAATGATATTATTTTGCACCACAGGATTAATAATGATATGGGGCAGGTGGTAAGGTTATTAAAAGGAGAGAATATTTCATGCGATGAAGAAAAGTCATTCTTAAAATATAAGGGTTGTTATATTGTAAATTATATTTAATGATATGATTATTTAATAAATGAAGGGGTTCATTTTAGGGGGTACAAATACTGACTTAGGTGAGGACAAGTGGGAAAATAAAAATACATATTTGCCAGCTGCCCCAGGGCAATTAATACTTAACTAATTCTGACTATTTCGGAACTGACCACTTTGCTTTAAAAACTTTTACATGTTTGATCGCTCACACAATACTGTGTTTGCCTTTAAGCTTATAAAGGTCTTTTTAAAACATAATGCACACGCATTACTTTCAAATTTAATATAAGGGTTATAAAATATTTACTGCTCCTCGGTCTTCCCAGACAGCACTTTAGAGGGCAAACTTTAGACCAGGAGCAAACTGTCTCTGGAAACTGTTTCAGAAGATTGCCACCTAGGCACACCTGGGCATTACCCCTTACCTTCTCTTTTTCCACGAAGCCCACGAAGGCTGTCCTTTCAATCTCCACGGGCTGCCCCTGTCGGTCGTAGAGAGCCAGGACAAAGTGGAAGAAATTGGACTTCCTCAGATTGGAAGGGGGCTGCTTCTCAAAATGTGCCCTTGCCAATCCCACGCCGCTGTATACAGAGAGAGGACATTAGACGTTGGCAGATGGGGGGAACCCCGATTTGTTATAGACAGGCCTTGTATTATCCCCACATCACCTCCTGCTAGCACACAAAAACACTACTACTACTCCCTTCATTTCATGGAGCCTTTCACCTAATCCTTACACGTATTGCTGCTGTGTAATCCTGTATCACGCCATAGAAATCCCTTTATTCATAATCTGTCAGGGCAAATCTAATTTTACTTCAGTTCTGTAATAAGTTTGATTCACTTATCAAGAGGAGAGACCTCCACATCAATTATTTGACCCTATTCAGCTCCCTTCCTAAATATTGCTGTCTTCTTTTTGGTGCCCGTGACCCCCCACTCACATTTAATTTACACCCCCCAAAGCAAACACAGTCCCAAACCATAAAGCATTGCCTTTCTCCCAGCTCCTCTCAGTGTTGATTTAAACCCACTACATAAAATACTTCACTGCTGCCTATAAGCTCACACATATAAACTATGCAGACTATAGTTTTAATAATCATAGTCCTGAGTTGAAGTACTAGATCAGGATTTTTTTTGTTACAGTTGACAGTGTCTTGTGAGGGTTTATTGAACACCCCTCCAGTTCTGTTAATGACAAATGTAATACAGCTGGAGAAAAAAAAAGTTGATGAAAATATCACAGCTGAGTTTAAAGAGTTAATCCTGACTTAATTCATTTCCATCCAAGTCTACAAGTTTTATTTGTGGATTGTGGTCTGCAGCATTGACTGGAAACACATTTCTCAAACAATGCAGCGAATCCTATCATCTTCAATCAAGCCCTATGGTGTTACATTCATAACAAGGGAACTGCTCATTTCAACTTAAACACTGCCAGGGTTCAGAGAGAGAAGGAGAAGAAATGTCCCCTCTTTATATGTCACTGTACAAGGGGATCAATCTTCTCCTCATGACTATACTTCAGCCACTGTCTCATCGTTTATAAAATATACATTATAGGGCTGATAAATGATCTGATTTATTAAAAGGAAGGGGAGGTTGTCTTCAGTGAAACATTGTTTTTAAACATTTATGGGGCAATTCTGAACTGATGAAAGGTCATTGGGATGGAAATTTATTAAGATATGAATGGAGGAGGGCATGGGTCAACTGGAACATAATTAGATGCTATCTCACTGGTTCTAATATATTGACACAGATCAGGAGAGAAAGAAGTGGACTGGAAAGAGTTGGATGGATAGATAGATAGAGAGATAGATAGATAGATAGATAGATAGATAGATAGATAGATAGATAGATAGATAGATAGATAACTGATTGATAAATAATTATTAGATATACAGACAGATATAGATGGTTGGAAGAATAGATAGATAAAGAGATAGATAGCTGATCGATATATAGATAGATAGATAATAAATAATAAACAGATATACAGACAGATATAGATGTATGGTACGATAGATAGATAAAGAGATAGATGATAGATAGATAGATAGATAGATAGATAGATAGATAGATAGATAGATAGAATGAATATAGATAATTGATAAATAATTAATAGATATACAGACAGATGTAGATGGACGGAAGGATGGATGGATAGATGATAGATAGATAAATAGATAGATAGATAGATAGATAGATAGATAGATAGATAGATAGATAGATAGATAGATAGATATCGATATGGATAGAGTTATATTATTTGTTCCCACGCAGAACTTTGAATGCTGCATGACACAGTGGTGAAACTTTTATTCGGGCACTCTCCATACTTTCCTATGTGGGTCACGGCAGTTCTCATCAATCACTGATTCATACTATTGTAGCTCTCTCTATTCATTTGTGAAAACACAAAAAGTTGGTGTTTTTGTTTTATTTCTCCTAGCCCAGCATGCCAAAAATAACGCAGCTTGTAATGAACATTCTGGCTTTTATTATTAAAAT